>NC_090650.1:265021409-265180367 GCF_040937935.1 Hyperolius riggenbachi | reverse complement strand
CCACTCTGCGCCAGATCCAGACAGGGGTGAGATTGTGACATTTACAAAGTAGATTAAATAGTTTATTTTCTTTGTTCAGTGGTGGTCTATTAAGCATCTCAGAGCTAAAATATATGAACTATTGACCCCTCTTATCTATTCCCTGCAGTTAGAAGTTCTTCTATGCAGGAAAAAAGTGTTAAGATGGCCATACATCAGGCGACTTGGCGGCCGATCGACCATCCAATTTGATTAATATAATCAAATTGGATCAAAATCGGTGCCGCCAAGTGCATGCTCCACCGACAAAGCGACCACTGTCACTGTGCTGAAGATGGTTGGTCAGGTGCGCGGCGGTACGGCAGCCTATTTTGGAACATGCGACAAAATGACAAAACCCCCCGCCGCTGCTGCCGCAATGTATAAATATGACCCCTGTGTGTGCATTTTTTATATTACCTGTCCGATGTCAGCCTCCACTCAGTTTCAGTCCATTTCGCCGGGTTCCACATACACTCATACACGCTAGCGGCGCATAGCGTCTGACGTCAGACGCTATGCACCACTAGCGTGTATGCAGCTGTTACCCAGCATGGACGGTCACTGAGCGGAGGCTACTACAAGACAGGTAATGTATAAATGCACACACTGGGGAGCACATTTATACATTGGGGGCAGTGGCGGTGCAGACACAGCTGATTTCCTGAAGATTTCATGCTGAAATCAGATGAGAACTAGCCTGTAGTATATGGACAGCTTCAACAAGAGACACATTTATCTCTAATCAGATTTGATTAGAGATAAATGTGTCTCTTTGTCGAATCTGCCCATAATTGTCAGGTCTGTAGGCACCTTTATGACTGTAATTCCTTATCAGTGAGTGTTACACTATAATCCTACAAGGGTCTGGCAAGAGAGGCTGTCCTTGCATGGCTAAAGGTTAACTCTTTCAGGCAGAAAAAATAAGGAACACTATTATAAATATGTTTGGCACTGTATATATGTATGTTTATCTCATCATGTCATTTCAGGTAGACTTTAAAGAGAGTAGTGGAGAAACTTTGTAATAGAGCAGAACTGAACTAGATCCTTTTAGAAATTGTCTGCTGTTTGGGACAAATGTTTGCAACAAAAGGTATTGCTGCAGACTGAGCAAACAGCATTTCACCCAGCTTTTATAGTGTTCCAAGTAAACATTTCCACCAACATACACATACACACATATATATAATATATACATATATATATATATATATATATATATATATATAATATATATATATATATATATATATATATATATATATATATATATATATATATATATATATATATATATATATATATATATATATATAAAATTTTTTTTTTTTTTTTTTTTTTTTTTTTTTTTTTTGATTATTTGTTAATAAATGGTCCATTGTAGTCTAGGGCAAATTTAGGGGCCCTAAAACTCTACACAGATATAGCCCTGGCTGGAATTTGAATTTGAGACCCAGCAGTGCAAAGCGAGACTGCTATCCACTGTGCTGATGTAATCATTGTGGTCTAAAATATATATTTGTAATCCTCTGTAGAAATATATGCAGGCAGATAGCTGCTTTGTTCAGTTATTGTAAACGTTCACCTATGCAATACATCCACTGGTTGTAAGTAAAAACTACTAAGAGATTTATCTCACTGTAATCCTTAATCGGAAGAAAAGGCCTACATGCAATTTTCATTTCATGAAAAAAAAAAACTGTTAATTGCAATTACTTTTCTCCCATGATTTATGCTCTTCGCAATGACAAATTTCTACAGCAGCAAACTGAGGCAGAACAAGAAAGTGGAAAGCATGCAACTTTTTGCCTCCAGCCAGCCCAACTTTGTTATTAACATATTCATGTCAAACATTAAGCATTATGTGGGAACATTAATAAAAGTTTTAAAATTCAATCATTGCTTTAAGTTTTTTTTTTCCTTGCAGGAAATTGATAAATGTTTCTATTAACTAATAACCCAGGAATCAACAGCCTTATAATGCTGGTTTATTCTGCCTGGAAAATTAGGCAATCCATCATGACTGATTTGCTCTCATTTCCGCCTGCAAATAAGTGAGATGAAAACTTTTAAACCAATAAGATAATGTACTTAAGAAATTCAGCTGAGAGATAGATTTACCAGAATGCCAATAGCATCAACTGCAAAAATAAAATACAAATGCAATCAGTGGCAATCTACATAGTCCATGTATTACAAAAACGCACCGCAAAAATCCATTATTTTGTATAGTTATTTGTTGTAGATTTAAGTTTTCTTATGTATGCGATGATAAAGGCAGAATAATGGGATTGGTGGATGTTTAAATCTCCCACTGTCTAACGTGTATTTGTCTTGTGCAACATCATAGAGATACTGAACATTTTCAGGTATTCATGGATAATCTCCCCTATTCATAAAGCATTACCGCATGCGGTAATGCTGAAAACAGCTGACTTTACCGAGCACTTAGGAAAATGTCAATTCATAAAGGCTGTTACCGCATGAAAAGCTCAAATTACTGAGCAGTGAGATAAATTACCGACTTGTGCGGTAAATACCTCCACAAATGTCAGTAAATGTAAATTCATAAAAGTTAGAACATGGGGTAACAAGCTGAAAAATTACCGGCTGCTCTGGGCTGGTGATAAGAGAGTGATATGAGAGTAGTAACATTGTGAAAGCCACAAGCAGAAGGGATAAGCTATGACTGACAGGAGCAGAAGCCAATAGAAACAGCTCCTGTCTGCTTCATGTCCTGCTGATCAGATGCTGATAAGAAGCACAGGCTTGGCAGGTGGAACAAATGTTTCTACCACCCACATAGTGAGCAGGGAGAAGGGAACAAATAAAGTTTCCTTGCAGCCCTTCGGCAGTGTTTAACCTCTTCAGTCCCTGTTAGATGCTTTCCCTATACTAGCTACTTATCTTCAAAGCAGGGCATGTGGATTGTCTCCTAGAAGTTAATTTAAGCTGTGGCAATTAAATAAAATGTTAAGAGAGACTAAAAGACAGATTCAGAGCCAAGCAGAGGCAGTATAACGAACAGTATAGCACAGCATGCACATCTAAAGGGATGTCGGGATGCATTGTAATAGGTATGCATGGAGATTTGTCTATTGAAGCGGTAAATTACCGAACTTCTATCACACCTCTGAACATTTTTATAAATCAGTATACCAAAGTCTAAAATACAGTGATTTTACATTTACCGCACACAGCTCTATGAATCAAGGCCGCTTTCTTATCTCTGATGCTGTGCGTCATCACACCGGCCGCTGCGTGTCATCACGCCGGCCGGCGTGACATTACTGCACATGCACGTGCACAGTACTGTCACGCTGCCATGATGACGTACAGCGGCCGGTGTGATGACGCACCGCGTCAGAGATAAGGAAGCGGCAGCCCCACACCTGACCCGGGTGTCGCCGGTGCTGCATGCGGCAGCGGGACTGGGAGAGGAGCCAGGAGGATGCCGGGGGACCTCTCGACCAACGGTGGGCTGGAGAAAGCCCCAGGTAAGTAGCGATTTCATTTATTTTTACTCCTCGGGGTCCCTTTAATCAAGACAGCTCCAACCCTGGACTGGTTTAAATCAAAACTGAAAAGCCACCTTGTTTAATCTAGCATTTATGATAACTTTATCCCCTGTACACATCACTGTGCACTGATCTGAGACAAGCTTATGCACTTTGTGACCTATGAAACAAAAGCGCTTTACAAATGTTTCATTGTTGTTGTAAAAATAGAGATAAGAGTGAATAAGAAAGTATATTCTTTATTTGCAGTAATATTAGTACATAACTTAGTTGCAGATTTTTTTTTCTTCACAAGTAAACAATAAACAGCAGCAATAGACAAATTGTGAATTTAGGAAAAAATCAGCAAATCTGTCCCTAATAAGCGAAGCACAGAATACATTACACAGATCATGGTGGTAGGTAGGTTATTGAGAGGTGCTGATGGAATATCCTCTTCTGGTACATATCCATCCCTGTCATGGGACAAAGCTGTGTAGGACACACGTGTGATTTTCACTACTGCTACAGCAATAGGAGGGGACAGTTTTATTGCAGTATGGTAGATGCACCATTTGTTTGCCATGATGCCGAATGCATATTTGACAGGCATAGGTGCACCCAGTAGCTTGGCTGAGATGGTAATTGAATACCATTTTAATGTTGTTCAGTGCCTGATTCGAATAAGTCTGCATAAGATTTTCAGATAATCCAAATTCCCGATAAACATAAAAGGAAAGTTAGGTCCAGTGGTTCACAGCCATGGTCTAGGCAATGAAATATCCAGTTGTCTCAGTGTTTTATTCCAAATTGGCTGCATTGAAATATGCCAGAATCACTGCTGCTGCCATAGAAACCGATGTCCACATATAGCAATTTGACATTAGCATCAACTACAGCTATCATTTCTATTGAAAAGAATATTTTGAAGTTAAAGTACAAAATACTGCTGGAGGCAGGCATGACCATCTGACCATGCTTTCCATCCACTGCTCCTAAGCAATTGGGAACTTGTGCTTCGCCCAAAATTGTTGTGCTATTTCCTCCCAACGCTGCTCTGGAAAAGGTTGATATTCCATAGTACATCCCAAATAAGATAGCTGGTACAGTATTAAGAGACTCCAGATAAGTATTTCAACAATTTGCATCTTTGCCATGTTTCCTTACAAGAAAAATAAAATGGCCCCTGCCCACCTCTGTCCACATTTCCCCCCTTCCTTAATAGTGATGGCTCGAACCTCCGATTTTAGGTTTAACGAACCTCAAACGCGAACTTCCGCAAAAGTTTGCGAACCTGCGAACTTTGCGAACCGCAACAGACTTCAATGGGCAGACAAACTTTTAAAACTTCAAACATTAATTCTGGCCACAAAAGTGATGGAAAAGATGTTTCAAGGGGTCTAACATCTGGAGGAGGGCATGGCAGAGTGGGATACATGCAAAAAGTCCTGGGGAAAATTATGGATTTGACGTACAGCAGGATTTTAAGGGCAGTAATCACTTTGCATGCTAAATTGGAGGCATAAAGTGCTTTAACACATCTTACGTGTGTAAACATCAATCGGGTAGTGTAATTAGTGTACTGCTTCACACTGACAGATCAAACCCACTGTGTAATGCACCGCAAACAGCTGTGTGTGAAGTCATGGCCGTTCTGGACTGGTGAGCACCATGGCGAGAGTGTAGGCAATGGAGGTTTTCAAGCCCATATGGTCGCCGGGCTGAGGTAGCTCAATGACAAAACAACAGTGACTGTCCAGCTGATCGAATTTGGTCTGTCCACAATGAAGCAATGACCTTATTATCTTGGGTCAGGTGTGCCATCCCAACACACTCATATAGCCGGTCATTGCTTCATTGTGATACGCAAGCCCCTTCTTCACGGCAAGGTAACGATCACAAAGGGGAATTGACACATGTACATGCCTTGTTTTGTTGTTGCAGCCGTAGTGCAGCCAGAAAAAATAGGCAGGCATGTACACGCACCAGAAAAAATAATTATTGTTTTTGTTAGCGGCTGCTGCTAGCAGCTGCCTTAAAAATTTAGGAATCCACCTGAAGTCCTGCACCCTGTTGGTGGTGGCTGAGAAGGCAGTCAAGTGGCCTGCAGGCAGAAATGCTGTGTGGGGACCGACTTAGTCTTGGGGCAGACAGTCACACGGCATGCAAGCAGAGATGCTGTGTGTAAGGACTGACTTAGTCTTCGGGCAGGCCTGACCGTGCTTTGCAGACCAGGCATCCGTGGTCAGATGGACCCTTGACCCAACGCTGTGTGCCAGAGATGACACCACTTGCCTTTTAACATCACGGTACAGTTTGGGTATTGCCTTTTTTGAGAAATAATTGTGGCCTGGTATCTTCCACTGCTGTGTGTGGCTTTGCTTTTGTGTGCTGCTTTTCCTCAGGTGGTCATCCCATTGCACTTTGTGCTTTGTCATCATGTGCCTACGTGGGTCTTGGTCTTTCCACGGCTCAATTTTTGGTGGCAGAGAGTACAGAGGGCATTGCTCTCATCTGAAGCAGACACACCAAAAAATGTCCACACCGTTGAGCCCTGAGATGATGGCACCTTGGTGGCTGCTGACTGAGTGTTAAGTGGGGTGCCAGAATCAGAGCAGGAGGAGGAAGATATGGCACGGTTCCGTGCGGAAGCTGAGGAAGATGAGGTGTTCTGTGTTAAATAGTTAACTACGTCCTGACAATCTTGGGGGTTGATGGCACGAAATCATGACAGCACGACCTCAAACAGACCTGCCGGGTGGCCTGCCTCTGGCTCTGCCTCTTCCTTTTTTGTCCATATTGGGGGGGAATGAAGTGGAAGGTATGCACTGCCTTGACTAATACAATGTGCAGTCACACAGGTGCAGTGAAAGGTATACACGGACTGCTGGTATAACAATGTACAGTCACACAGGTGCAGTGAAAGGTATGCAGTGACTGCTGGTATAACAATGTGCAGTCACACAGGTGCAGTGAAAGGTATGCAGTGACTGCTAGTATAACAATGTGCAGTCACACAAGTGCAGTGAAAAGATATGCAGTGACTGCTGGTATCGTATAACAATGTGCAGTCACACAGGTGAAGTGAAAAGGTATGCAGTGATTGCTGGTATGGTATAACAATGTGCAGTCACACACGTGCAGTGAATGCACGGACTGGTATTACAATACAATGTGCAGCTGTCACACACACAGGTGCAGTGAACAGGTATGCAGTGACTGGTATATAAAACAGCATGCTGTTACACAGGTGAAGTGAAAGATATGCACGGACTGGTATTACAATACAATGTGCAGCTGTCACACACACAGGTGCAGTGAACAGGTATGCAGTGACTGGTATATAAAACTGCGTGCTGTCAGACAGGTGCAGTGAAAGGTATGCACGGACTGGTATCAATACAATGTGAAGCTGCCACACACACACAGGTGCAGTGATCAGGTATGCCATGACTGATATATAAAACTACGTGCTTTTACACAGGTGCAGGGAAAGGTATGCACTGACTTGTATCAATACAATGTGCATCTGTCACACACACAGGTGTAGTGAAAAGGTAGGCACTGAATGTGTTGGGCCTGGCACAGTATAGCAATTAGCAAGGGCCAGCTGTGACAGACAGGGCTTTATATGCAAGTTTCAGTGGGCCATACAAAAAAAAATACATCACAAGAACATTAGCTCTCAAAAGAGCTGTTTTGGGGTGCTTTTCAGCAATAAATATCAGCAAGGAGCAAACTAACAGACCTCCTAAGTAACGCTTTCCCTACCTCTCCAATGTCTCTCCCTTCTCTTACTAAAATCAGCAGCAGACAGAGTTAAAAAATGGCCGTCGCTGCTGCCTTTTATAAGGGGGGGAGGGGGGCACCAGGAGAAAGTGCAGCCTACTTGGCTGCCATGTGTCTGCTGACTGTGATGTAGAGGATCAAAGTTTAGTCCAATGATGTAGTATAGGGAGCGGGTCGAACTCGCATAAAGTTTGCGTTCGTTCGCAAACGCGAACCACCGATGTTCGCGCAAATAAGTTTGCATGCCAACTGTTCGGGCCATCTCTATTCCTTAAAATAACAACACATTACTCAGACACTTGGCGGTCTTCCTATGTGCATTTGGCTGTTGTAGCGGCTCTTCAAAAACCAGAACAAACCAGTAGATTCACTAGTAACGCATTTGTATGGAACTTGGACATAATCTGTCGCTTGAGGGATAAAGCCCTAATCCCTGTTGGAAGACAAGAATTTCAAGTGTGTATTTACCTTTAGAAGTATGCTTGACCTTATCTTTGCAAAAACAAATAGAGAGAAAAAATGCAATATATATATACAGTAATACAGTATATGCTATATATATATATATATATATATATATATATATATATATATATATATATATACATACAGTAAAGACCAAAAGTTTGGACACACTTTCTCATTCAAAGAGTTTTCTTTATTTTAATGACTATGAACATTGTAGATTCACACTGAAGGCATCCAAACTAGGAATTAACACTTGTGGAAGTATAGTACATAACCAAATAGTGTGAAACAACTGAAAATATGTCATATTCTAGGTTCTTCAAAGTAGCCACCTTTTGCTTTGATTACAGCTTTGCACACTCTTGGCATTCTCTTGATGAGCTTCAAGAGGTAGTCACCTGAAATGGTTTTCACTTCACAGGTGTGCCCTGTCAGGTTTAATAAGTGGGATTTCTTGCCTTATAAATGGGGTTGGGACCATCAGTTACGTTGTGGAGAAGTCAGGTGGGTACACAGCTGATAGTCCTACTGAATAGACTGTTAGAATTTGTATTATGGCAAGAAAAAAGCAGATAAGTAAAGAAAAACGAGCGGCCATCATTACTTTAAGAAATGAATGTCAGTCAGTCTGAAAAATTGGGAAAACTTTGAAAGTGTCCCCAAGTGCAGTCTCAAAAACCATCAAACGCTACAAAGAAAATGGCTCACATGCGGACCGCCCCAGGAAAGGAAGACCAAGAGTCACCTCTGCTGCGGAGGATAAGTTCATCCGAGTCACCAGCCTCAGAAATCGCAGGTTAACAGCAGCTCAGATTAGAGACCAGGTCAATGCCACACAGAGTTCTAGCAGCAGACACATCTCTAGAACAACTGTTAGGAGGAGACTGTGTGAATCAGGCCTTCATGGTAGATTATCTGCTAGGAAACCAATGCTAAGGACAGGCAACAAGCAGAAGAGACTTGTTTGGGCTAAAGAACACAAGAAATGGACATTAGACCAGTGGAAATCTGTGCTTTGGTCTGATGAGTCCAAATTTGAGATTTTTGGTTCAAACCACCGTGTCTTTGTGCGACGCAGAAAAGGTGAACGGATGGTCTCTACATGCCTGGTTCCCACCATGAAGCATGGAGGAGGAGGTGTGATGGTGTGGGGGTGCTTTGCTGGTGAAACTGTTGGGGATTTATTCAAAATTGAAGGCATACTGAACCAGCATGGCTACCACAGCATCTTGCAGCGGCATGCTGTTCCATCCGGTTTGCGTTTAGTTGGACCATCATTTATTTTTCAACAGGACAATGACCCCAAACACACCTCCAGGCTGTGTAAGGGCTATTTGACCAGGAAGGAGAGTGATGGGGTGCTGCGTCAGATGACCTGGCCTCCACAGTCACCAGACCTGAACCCCATCGAGATTAGAGTTGGGCCGAACCTCCGATTTTCGGTTCGCGAACCGGGTTCGCGAACTTTCGCGAAAGGTTCGGTTCGCGTTAAAGTTCGCGAACCGCAATAGACTTCAATGGGGATGCGAACTTTGAAAAAAAAAAATAATTATGCTGGCCACAAAAGTGATGGAAAAGATGTTTCAAGGGGTCTAACACCTGGAGGGGGGGATGGCGGAGTGGGATACATGCCAAAAGTCCCCGGGAAAAATCTGGATTTGACGCAAAGCAGCGTTTTAAGGGCAGAAATCACATTGAATGCTAAATGACAGGCCTAAAGTGCTTTCAAACATCTTGCATGTGTATACATCAATCAGGTAGTGTAATTAAGGTACTGCTTCACACTGACACACCAAACTCATCGTGTAACGCACCGCAAACAGCTGTTTGTGTAGTGACGGCCGTGCTTTACTGGTGCGCACCATGGCGAGAGTGCAGGGACGGATCAAGACCAAGTTGCGCCTGGGGCAAGGTCAGGTTTTGGCGCCTAAAGGTCAGGTTTTGGCGCCTAAACTGCCTTTTATTTTGCTGCCTTTTTAAGAATTCAACAAACTGCGCCAGGGGCAAGATACCCGCTTGCCCCCCCTAGATCCGTCCCTGCGAGAGCGCAGGTTTTGGTGGCTTTACAGCCCATATGGTCACCTGGCTGATGTAGCTGAATGACAGAACAGTGACTGTCCAGCTGATCAAATTTGGTCTGACCACAATGAGGCAACGACCTTATTATCGTGGGTGTGCCCCCCGAGACACTCATCTAGGCGCCGGTCATTGCTCCATTGTGATACGCAAGCCCCTTCACCACGGCAAGGTAATGATCACGAAGGGGAATGGGCGCATGTACATGCCTTTTCTTTTGTTGTTGCAGCTGCCCGCAGTGCAGCCAGAAAAATTAGGCAGTCATGTACACGCACCCAAAAAATTATTACAGCGGCCGCTGCTAGCAGCGGCCTAAAAAATTCAGCAATCCGCCTGGAGTCCCGGACCCTGTTGGTGGTGGCGGAGAAGGTAGTCAAGCGGCCTGCAGGCAGACATGCTGTGTGGAGGGACTGGGAGTGACTTAGTCTTCTTGGGGCAGGCCAGGCAGCCAGTCACACGGCGTGCAGGCAGAGATGCTGTATGTGCGGGGACTGACTTAGTCTTGGGGCGGGCAGCAGCCCTCCGGGATCCATGCCTCATTCATTTTGATAAAGGTGAGGTACTTAACACTTTTGTGACTTAGGCGACTTCTCTTCTCTGTGACAATGCCTCCAGCTGCGCTGAAGGTCCTTTCTGAGAGGACGCTTGCGGCAGGGCAGGAGAGAAGTTGGATGGCAAATTGGGACAGCTCTGGCCACAGGTCAAGCCTGCACACCCAGTAGTTCAAGGGTTCCTCATCGCTGTTCACAGCAGTGTCTACATCCACACTTAAGGCCAGGTAGTCGGCTACCTGCCGTTCCAGGCGTTGGTGGAGGGTGGATCCGGAAGGGCTATGGCGAGGCGTTGGACTAAAGAACGTCCGCATGTCCGACATCACCATGAGATCGCTGGAGCGTCCTGTCTTTGACTGCGTGGACACGGGAGGAGGATTAGTGGCAGTGGTACCTTGCTGGCGTTGTGCCGTCACATCACCCTTAAAGGCATTGTAAAGCATAGTTGACAGCTGGTTCTGCATGTGCTGCATCCTTTCCACCTTCCGGTGAGTTGGTAACAGGTCCGCCACTTTGTGCCTGTACCGAGGGTCTAGTAGTGTGGCCACCCAGTACAGCTCATTCCCCTTGAGGTTTTTTATACGGGGGTCCCTCAACAGGCAGGACAGCATAAAAGACGACATCTGCACAAAGTCGGATCCAGTACCCTCCATCTCCTCTTGCTCTTCCTCAGTGACGTCAGGTAAGTCAACCTCCTCCCCCCAGCCGCGAACAATACCACGGGAAGGTTGAGCAGCACAAGCCCCTTGCGATGCCTGCTGAGGTTGTTCTCCTGCCGCTGTCCCCTCCTCCTCCTCCTCCTCCTCCCCCAAAGAAACACCTTGCTCATCATCCTCTGAGTCTGATTCGTCTTCTGCACACGACTTCTCTTCTTCCTCCTCCTCCCCCCTCTGTGCTGCCGCAGGTGTTGAGGAAACAGCTGGGTCTGATGAAAATTGGTCCCATGCCTGTTCCTGCCGTAACGGTTCCTGGTCACGCTCATTCACAGCTTCATCCGCCACTCTACGCACAGCACGCTCCAAGAAGTAAGCGTAGGGAATTAAGTCGCTGATGGTGCCCTCACTGCGGCTCACCAGGTTGGTCACCTCCTCAAACGGCCGCATGAGCCTGCATGCATTCTCCATCAGTGTCCAGTTGTCGGGCCAGAACATCCCCATCTTCCCAGACTGTTTCATTCTACTGTAGTTGTAGAGGTAGTGGGTCACGGCTTTCTTCTGTTCTAGCAGGCGGGAGAACATGAGCAGGGTCGAGTTCCAGCGAGTCGGGCTATCGCAAATGAGGCGTCTCACCGGCATGTTGTTTTTGCGCTGAATTTCCGCAAAGCGTGCCATGGCTGTGTAAGACCGCCTCAAATGCCCACAGAACTTCCTGGCCTGCTTCAGGACATTCGCTAAGCCAGGGTACTTTGCCACAAATCTTTGAACCACTAGATTCATGACATGTGCCATGCAGGGTATGTGTGTCAGCTTCCCCATATGCAAAGCGGCAAGCAGATTGCTGCCGTTGTCGCACACCACGTTGCCTATCTCCAGGTGGTGCGGGGTCAGCCACTCATCCACCTGTTTCTTAAGAGCAGCCAGGAGAGCTGCTCCAGTGTGACTCTCCGCTTTGAGACAAGCCATGTCTAAGATGGCGTGACAGCGTCGTACCTGGCATGCAGCATAGGCCCTGCGGAGCTGGGGCTGTGTAGCTGGAGAGGAGAACTGCCACTCAGCCAAGGAGGAGGAGGACAGCGAAGAGCATGTAGCAGGAGGAGAGGAGGTGGCAGGAGGCCTGCCTGCAAGCCGTGGAGGTGTCACAATTTGGTCCGCTGCGCCCTGCTTGCCATCGTTCACCACCAGGTTCACCCAATGGGCTGTGTAGGTAATGTAGCGGCCCTGCCCGTGCTTGGCAGACCAGGCATCCGTGGTCAGGTGTACCCTTGACCCAACGCTCTTCGCAAGAGATGACACCACTTGCCTCTCAACTTCACGGTGCAGTTGGGGTATGGCCTTTCTCGAAAAATAAGTGCGGCCTGGCATCTTCCACTGCGGTGTTCCGATGGCCACAAATTTACGGAAGGCCTCAGAGTCCACCAGCCGGTATGGTAACAGCTGCCGAGCTAACAGTTCCGCCACGCCAGCTGTCAGACGCCGGGCAAGGGGGTGACTGGCCGAAATTGGCTTCTTCCGCTCAAACATTTCCTTCACGGACACCTGACTGCTGCTGTGGGCAGAGGAGCAGGAACCGCTCAAGGGCAGAGGCGGAGTGGAGGAGGGCGCCTGTGAAGGTGGAAGGGAGAAAGCGGCAGAAGCAGATAATGCACCTGATGGAGGAGGAAGAGGAGAAGGAGGGTGGCTTTGCTTTTGTGTGCTGCTGCTGCTTTTGCTCAGGTGGCCATCCCATTGCTGTTTGTGCCTTTTCTCCAGGTGCCTTCGTAAGGCACTTGTCCCTACGTGAGTGTTGGCCTTTCCACGGCTCAATTTTTGTTGGCAGAGCGAACAGATGGCTTTGGTCCGATCTGAAGCACACACATTAAAAAATTTCCACACCGCTGAGCCACCCTGGGATGTGGGCACTATGGGGACCTCAGCAGCTGATGCTGAAGGGCAAGTTGGCTGGCTGTACATAGGTGGCAATACATGGTGCCGGACACTGCCACCAGCTGTTTCTGACGAAGAGCTGCCCCAGCTTCTTTCAGCAACTTCTCTCCTCCTCCTACTCTCTGACTCCCCCTCTGAACTGTCCCCCTCTTCATCTCCTCTATTGGGTACATACAGAGGATCCCTATCATCGTCATCATCGTAATCATCCTGCCCAGCTTCGCTTGCCTCAGACAAATCCAAACATGCACCAACATCAGTAGGTCCTTCATCCTCCTTACACGTTACATCCATAATGTTGCCGCGTAACTCAGACATATGAGCTGGTGAAAATTCATCTGGCTGTAACAACAATGGCTGTGCATCAGTGATTTCACCACTAAATAATTCTTGCGAAGTGTCAAATGCAGCGGAAGTGGTGCTAGTAGTAGCACTGGTGGCTGAGCAAGATGAGGTGTTCTGTGTCGCTAAATACTCAACCACGTCCTGACAATCTTGGGAGGTGATGGGACGTGCCTTCTTCCGAGCACTGTACTGTGGGCCAGGTCCACACGAAATTACATTTACACGACCTCGCGCAGACCTGCCGGGTGGCCTTCCTCTGGCTCTGCCACTACCTCTTCCTCTACCTGTTTTGTCCATATCGGGTATGCACGGAGTGGTATATCACACTGCGTGCACTCACGTAGGTAAGTGGGTTCACTTAACTGCACAGGTATGCGCACTGATGCGGTGGGTTCACTGAACAGAACAGGTATGCAGTGGCGGGTTCACTAAACAGAACAGGTATACAGTGGCGGTTCACTAAACAGAACAGGTATGCAGTGGCGGGTCCACTGAACAGAACAGGTATGCAGTGGCGGGTTCACTTAACTGCACAGGTATGCGCACTGATGCGGTGGGTTCACTGAACAGAACAGGTATACAGTGGCGGGTTCACAGAACAGGTATGCAGTGGCGGGTCCACTGAACAGAACAGGTATGCAGTGGCGGGTTCACTAAACAGAACAGGTATACAGTGGCGGTTCACTAAACAGAACAGGTATGCAGTGGCGGGTCCACTGAACAGAACAGGTATGCAGTGGCGGGTTCACTAAACAGAACAGGTATGCAGTGGCGGGTCCACTGAACAGAACAGGTATGCAGTGGCGGGTTCACTTAACTGCACAGGTATGCGCACTGATGCGGTGGGTTCACTGAACAGAACAGGTATACAGTGGCGGGTTCACAGCACAGGTATGCAGTGGCGGGTCCACTGAACAGAACAGGTATGCAGTGGCGGGTTCACTAAACAGAACAGGTATACAGTGGCGGTTCACTAAACAGAACAGGTATGCAGTGGCGGGTCCACTGAACAGAACAGGTATGCAGTGGCGGGTTCACTAAACAGAACAGGTATGCAGTGGCGGGTCCACTGAACAGAACAGGTATGCAGTGGCGGGTTCACTAAACAGAACAGGTATACAGTGGCGGTTCACTAAACAGAACAGGTATGCAGTGGCGGGTCCACTGAACAGAACAGGTATGCAGTGGCGGGTTCACTAAACAGAACAGGTATGCAGTGGCGGGTCCACTGAACAGAACAGGTATGCAGTGGCGGGTTCACTTAACTGCACAGGTATGCGCACTGATGCGGTGGGTTCACTGAACAGAACAGGTATACAGTGGCGGGTTCACAGCACAGGTATGCAGTGGCGGGTCCACTGAACAGAACAGGTATGCAGTGGTGGGTTCACTAAACAGAACAGGTATACAGTGGCAGTTCACTAAACAGAACAGGTATGCAGTGGCGGGTCCACTGAACAGAACAGGTATGCAGTGGCGGGTTCACTTAACTGCACAGGTATGCGCACTGATGCGGTGGGTTCACTGAACAGAACAGGTATACAGTGGCGGGTTCACAGCACAGGTATGCAGTGGCGGGTCCACTGAACAGAACAGGTATGCAGTGGCGGGTTCACTAAACAGAACAGGTATACAGTGGCGGTTCACTAAACAGAACAGGTATGCAGTGGCGGGTCCACTGAACAGAACAGGTATGCAGTGGCGGGTTCACTAAACAGAACAGGTATGCAGTGGCGGGTCCACTGAACAGAACAGGTATGCAGTGGCGGGTTCACTAAACAGAACAGGTATACAGTGGCGGTTCACTGAACAGAACAGGTATGCAGTGGCGGGTCCACTGAACAGAACAGGTATGCAGTGGCGGGTCCACTGAACAGAACAGGTATGCAGTGGCGGGTTCACTAAACAGAACAGGTATACAGTGGCGGTTCACTAAACAGAACAGGTATGCAGTGGCGGGTCCACTGAACAGAACAGGTATGCAGTGGCGGGTTCACTTAACTGCACAGGTATGCGCACTGATGCGGTGGGTTCACTGAACAGAACAGGTATGCAGTGGCGGGTTCACTAAACAGAACAGGTATACAGTGGCAGTTCACTAAACAGAACAGGTATGCAGTGGCGGGTCCACTGAACAGAACAGGTATGCAGTGGCGGGTTCACTTAACTGCACAGGTATGCGCACTGATGCGGTGGGTTCACTGAACAGAACAGGTATACAGTGGCGGGTTCACAGAACAGGTATGCAGTGGCGGGTCCACTGAACAGAACAGGTATGCAGTGGCGGGTTCACTAAACAGAACAGGTATACAGTGGCGGTTCACTAAACAGAACAGGTATGCAGTGGCGGGTCCACTGAACAGAACAGGTATGCAGTGGCGGGTTCACTAAACAGAACAGGTATGCAGTGGCGGGTTCACTTAACTGCACAGGTATGCGCACTGATGCGGTGGGTTCACTGAACAGAACAGGTATACAGTGGCGGGTTCACAGCACAGGTATGCAGTGGCGGGTCCACTGAACAGAACAGGTATGCAGTGGCGGGTTCACTAAACAGAACAGGTATACAGTGGCAGTTCACTAAACAGAACAGGTATGCAGTGGCGGGTCCACTGAACAGAACAGGTATGCAGTGGCGGGTTCACTTAACTGCACAGGTATGCGCACTGATGCGGTGGGTTCACTGAACAGAACAGGTATACAGTGGCGGGTTCACAGCACAGGTATGCAGTGGCGGGTCCACTGAACAGAACAGGTATGCAGTGGCGGGTTCACTAAACAGAACAGGTATACAGTGGCGGTTCACTAAACAGAACAGGTATGCAGTGGCGGGTCCGCTGAACAGAACAGGTATGCAGTGGCGGGTTCACTAAACAGAACAGGTATGCAGTGGCGGGTCCACTGAACAGAACAGGTATGCAGTGGCGGGTTCACTAAACAGAACAGGTATACAGTGGCGGTTCACTAAACAGAACAGGTATGCAGTGGCGGGTCCACTGAACAGAACAGGTATGCAGTGGCGGGTCCACTGAACAGAACAGGTATGCAGTGGCGGGTTCACTAAACAGAACAGGTATACAGTGGCGGTTCACTAAACAGAACAGGTATGCAGTGGCGGGTCCACTGAACAGAACAGGTATGCAGTGGCGGGTTCACTTAACTGCACAGGTATGCGCACTGATGCGGTGGGTTCACTGAACAGAACAGGTATGCAGTGGCGGGTTCACTAAACAGAACAGGTATACAGTGGCAGTTCACTAAACAGAACAGGTATGCAGTGGCGGGTCCACTGAACAGAACAGGTATGCAGTGGCGGGTTCACTTAACTGCACAGGTATGCGCACTGATGCGGTGGGTTCACTGAACAGAACAGGTATACAGTGGCGGGTTCACAGAACAGGTATGCAGTGGCGGGTCCACTGAACAGAACAGGTATGCAGTGGCGGGTTCACTAAACAGAACAGGTATACAGTGGCGGTTCACTAAACAGAACAGGTATGCAGTGGCGGGTCCACTGAACAGAACAGGTATACAGTGGCGGTTCACTAAACAGAACAGGTATGCAGTGGCGGGTCCACTGAACAGAACAGGTATGCAGTGGCGGGTTCACTTAACTGCACAGGTATGCGCACTGATGCGGTGGGTTCACTGAACAGAACAGGTATGCAGTGGCGGGTTCACTAAACAGAACAGGTATACAGTGGCGGTTCACTAAACAGAACAGGTATGCAGTGGCGGGTCCACTGAACAGAACAGGTATGCAGTGGCGGGTTCACTTAACTGCACAGGTATGCGCACTGATGCGGTGGGTTCACTGAACAGAACAGGTATGCAGTGGCGGGTTCACTAAACAGAACAGGTATACAGTGGCGGGTTCACTTAACTGCACAGGTATGCGCACAGATGCGGTGGGTTCACTGAACAGAACAGGTATACAGTGGCGGGTTCACAGAACAGGTATGCAGTGGCGGGTCCACTGAACAGAACAGGTATGCAGTGGCGGGTTCACTAAACAGAACAGGTATACAGTGGCGGTTCACTAAACAGAACAGGTATGCAGTGGCGGGTCCACTGAACAGAACAGGTATACAGTGGCGGTTCACTAAACAGAACAGGTATACAGTGGCGGTTCACTAAACAGAACAGGTATGCAGTGGCGGGTCCACTGAACAGAACAGGTATGCAGTGGCGGGTTCACTAAACAGAACAGGTATGCAGTGGCGGGTTCACTTAACTGCACAGGTATGCGCACTGATGCGGTGGGTTCACTGAACAGAACAGGTATACAGTGGCGGGTTCACAGCACAGGTATGCAGTGGCGGGTCCACTGAACAGAACAGGTATGCAGTGGCGGGTTCACTAAACAGAACAGGTATACAGTGGCAGTTCACTAAACAGAACAGGTATGCAGTGGCGGGTCCACTGAACAGAACAGGTATGCAGTGGCGGGTTCACTTAACTGCACAGGTATGCGCACTGATGCGGTGGGTTCACTGAACAGAACAGGTATACAGTGGCGGGTTCACAGCACAGGTATGCAGTGGCGGGTCCACTGAACAGAACAGGTATGCAGTGGCGGGTTCACTAAACAGAACAGGTATACAGTGGCGGTTCACTAAACAGAACAGGTATGCAGTGGCGGGTCCACTGAACAGAACAGGTATGCAGTGGCGGGTTCACTAAACAGAACAGGTATGCAGTGGCGGGTCCACTGAACAGAACAGGTATGCAGTGGCGGGTTCACTAAACAGAACAGGTATACAGTGGCGGGTCCACTGAACAGAACAGGTATGCAGTGGCGGGTCCACTGAACAGAACAGGTATGCAGTGGCGGGTCCACTGAACAGAACAGGTATGCAGTGGCGGGTTCACTAAACAGAACAGGTATACAGTGGCGGTTCACTAAACAGAACAGGTATGCAGTGGCGGGTCCACTGAACAGAACAGGTATGCAGTGGCGGGGTTCACTTAACTGCACAGGTATGCGCACTGATGCGGTGGGTTCACTGAACAGAACAGGTATGCAGTGGCGGGTTCACTAAACAGAACAGGTATACAGTGGCAGTTCACTAAACAGAACAGGTATGCAGTGGCGGGTCCACTGAACAGAACAGGTATGCAGTGGCGGGTTCACTTAACTGCACAGGTATGCGCACTGATGCGGTGGGTTCACTGAACAGAACAGGTATACAGTGGCGGGTTCACAGAACAGGTATGCAGTGGCGGGTCCACTGAACAGAACAGGTATGCAGTGGCGGGTTCACTAAACAGAACAGGTATACAGTGGCGGTTCACTAAACAGAACAGGTATGCAGTGGCGGGTCCACTGAACAGAACAGGTATACAGTGGCGGTTCACTAAACAGAACAGGTATGCAGTGGCGGGTCCACTGAACAGAACAGGTATGCAGTGGCGGGTTCACTTAACTGCACAGGTATGCGCACTGATGCGGTGGGTTCACTGAACAGAACAGGTATACAGTGGCGGGTTCACAGAACAGGTATGCAGTGGCGGGTCCACTGAACAGAACAGGTATGCAGTGGCGGGTTCACTAAACAGAACAGGTATACAGTGGCGGTTCACTAAACAGAACAGGTATACAGTGGCGGTTCACTAAACAGAACAGGTATGCAGTGGCGGGTCCACTGAACAGAACAGGTATGCAGTGGCGGGTTCACTTAACTGCACAGGTATGCGCACTGATGCGGTGGATTCACTGAACAGAACAGGTATGCAGTGGCGGGTTCACTAAACAGAACAGGTATACAGTGGCGGTTCACTAAACAGAACAGGTATGCAGTGGCGGGTCCACTGAACAGAACAGGTATGCAGTGGCGGGTTCACTTAACTGCACAGGTATGCGCACTGATGCGGTGGGTTCACTGAACAGAACAGGTATGCAGTGGCGGGTTCACTAAACAGAACAGGTATACAGTGGCGGTTCACTAAACAGAACAGGTATGCAGTGGCGGGTCCACTGAACAGAACAGGTATGCAGTGGCGGGTTCACTAAACAGAACAGGTATGCAGTGGCGGGTCCGCTGAACAGAACAGGTATGCAGTGGCGGGTTCACTAAACAGAACAGGTATACAGTGGCGGTTCACTAAACAGAACAAGTATGCAGTGGCGGGTCCACTGAACAGAACAGGTATGCAGTGGTGGGTTCACAGCACAGGTATGCAGTGGTGGGTTCACAGCACAGGTATGCAGTGGTGGGTTCACAGCACAGGTATGCAGTGGTGGGTTCAATGAACAGGTATACAGTGGCGGGTCCACTGAACAGAACAGGTATGCAGTGGTGGGTTCACAGCACAGGTATGCAGTGGTGGGTTCACAGCACAGGTATGCAGTGGTGGGTTCACAGAACAGGTATGCAGCCAGACAGGAACAAGCTAAGCCTAACTAATCTTTCCCTGAGAGACAGTCTGCAGCAGCTCGCCCTACTCTGACTAATGCAGGCACACGAGTGGCCGTAATGGCCGCCGCTGCCTGCCTTATATAAGGGGGGGTGGGGCTCCAGGGGCTAGTGTAGCCTAATTGGCTACACTGGGCCTGCTGACTGTGATGTAGAGGGTCAAAGTTGACCCTCCATGTGCATTATGGGGCGAACCGAACTTCCGCAAAGGTTCGCCTGCGGGACGCGAACGCGAACCACTGAAGTTCGCATGGAACCGTTCGCAGGCGAACCGTTCGGCCCAACTCTAATCGAGATGGTTTGGGGTGAGCTGGACCACAGAGTGAAAGAAAAAGGGCCAACAAGTGCTAAGCATCTCTGGGAACTCCTTCAAGACTGTTGGAAGACCATTTCAGGCGACTACCTCTTAAAGCTCATCAAGAGAATGCCAAGAGTGTGCAAAGCAGTAATCAAAGCAAAAGGTGGCTACTTTGAAGAACCTAGAATTTGACATATTTTCAGTTGTTTCACAATTTTTGGTTATGTACTATACTTCCACATGTGTTAATTCATAGTTTGGATGCCTTCAGTGTGAATCTACAATGTTCATAGTCACAAAAATAGAGAAAACTCTTTGAATGAGAAGGTGTGTCCAAACTTTTGGTCTGTGCTATATATATATATATATATATATATATATATATATATATATATATATATATATATATATATATATATACAGTGGGTTGCAAAAGTATTCGGCCCCCTTGAAGTTTTCCACATTTTGTCATATTACTGCCACAAACATGAATCAATTTTATTGGAATTCCACATGAAAGACCAACACAAAGTGGTGTACACGTGAGAAGTTGAACGAAAATCATGCATGATTCCAAACATTTTTTTACAAATAAATAACTGCAAAGTGGGGTATGCGTAATTATTCGGCCCCCTTTGATCTGAGTGCAGTCAGTTGCCTATAGACATTGCCTGATGAGTGCTAATGACTAAATAGAGTGCACCTGTGTGTAATCTAATGTCAGTACAAATACAGCTGCTCTGTGAGGGCCTCAGAGGTTGTCTAAGAGAATATTGGGAGCAACAACACCATGAAGTACAAAGAACACAACAGACAGGTCAGGGATCAAGTTATTGAGAAATTTAAAACAGGCTTAGGCTACAAAAGATTTCCAAAGCCTAGAACATCCAAAGGAGCACTGTTCAAGTGATCATTCAGAAATGGAAGGAGTATGGCACAACTGTAAACCTACCAAGACAAGGCCATCCACCTAAACTCACAGGCCGAACAAGGAGAGCGCTGATCAGAAATGCAGTCAAGAGGCCCATGGTGACTCTACAGCTCAGGTGGGAGACTCTGTCCATAGGACAACTATTAGTCATTTACTGTACAAAGTTGGCCTTTATGGAAGAGTGGCAAGAAGAAAGGCATTGGTAACAGAAAGCATAAGAAGTCCCGTTTGCAGTTTGCCACAAGCCATGTGAGGGACACAGCAAACATGTGGAAGAAGGTGCTCTGGTCAGATGAGACCAAAATGGAACTTTTTGGCCAAAATGCAAAACGCTATGTGTGGGAGAAAACTAACACTGCACATCACTCTGAACACACCATCCCCACTGTCAAATAAGGTGGTGGCAGCATCATGCTCGGGGGGTGCATCTCTTCAGCAGGGACAGGGAAGCTGGTCAGAGTTGATGGGAAGATGGATGGAGCCAAATACAGGGCAAACTTGGAGGAAAACCTCTTGGAGACTGCAAAAGACTTGAGACTGGGGCGGGGGTTGACCTTCCAGCAGGACAACGACCCTAAGTGAAGTGAAAGCTCCAGAGATATGCCCAGCCCCTTGGGGCTAAATACACACCTTGAACACAAATCAGATGCAAATTATGTGCTAACACTAATCTAAATTCTAAAATTTGAATGCAAGCTGACACCCCTGGAGGCCGCTAGCCTGAAGTATACTTAAGTTTTGTACAGCAGAAGGAAATGGCAGCGCTTCCAAACAGACGCTGCACCTGAATTGACTACCTGCACAGGTATGCAGAGCTCAAATAATGGGCAGGTTACACACCTTGCATTCAAAACAGGTACAGTAAAGGGGGGCGTTAGCTTCAGCATAAGTTGTGCACAAATTATCCCTAATAGACTCTCCAACGGCGGTGACGTGCCCCATAGGAGAGAAACTAACCACTAATCTAGCAGTGAAACATATAAAAAAGTGAAGCATGTTCAAACAATGAAGATTGTCCAAAAAAAAAGGTTAAAACCTCAAACTAATGTAACAGTGAAACATATTCAGCAGTGAAACATATCCAACAGTGAACCCTAGCTAGTCTAAAATTAAAATCATAATCCTTACCTGGTGCAGCTAGCCATAAATGGTATACACATTTGTTCAGAAGACAGCAAGCAATGGGCAGCGCGCACAGGCTGCAAGTGAAGTGAAAGCTCCAGAGATATGCCCAGCCCCTTGGGGCTAAATACACACCTTGAACACAAATCAGATGCAAATTATGTGCTAACACTAATCTAAATTCTAAAATTTGAATGCAAGCTGACACCCCTGGAGGCCGCTAGCCTGAAGTATACTTAAGTTTTGTACAGCAGAAGGAAATGGCAGCGCTTCCAAACAGACGCTGCACCTGAATTGACTACCTGCACAGGTATGCAGAGCTCAAATAATGGGCAGGTTACACACCTTGCATTCAAAACAGGTACAGTAAAGGGGGGCATTAGCTTCAGCATAAGTTGTGCACAAATTATCCCTAATAGACTCTCCAACGGCGGTGACGTGCCCCATAGGAGAGAAACTAACCACTAATCTAGCAGTGAAACATATAAAAAAGTGAAGCATGTTCAAACAATGAAGATTGTCCAAAAAAAAAAAAAAGGTTAAAACCTCAAACTAATGTAACAGTGAAACATATTCAGCAGTGAAACATATCCAACAGTGAACCCTAGCTAGTCTAAAATTAAAATCATAATCCTTACCTGGTGCAGCTAGCCATAAATGGTATACACATTTGTTCAGAAGACAGCAAGCAATGGGCAGCGCGCACAGGCTGCAAGTGAAGTGAAAGCTCCAGAGATATGCCCAGCCCCTTGGGGCTAAATACACACCTTGAACACAAATCAGATGCAAATTATGTGCTAACACTAATCTAAATTCTAAAATTTGAATGCAAGCTGACACCCCTGGAGGCCGCTAGCCTGAAGTATACTTAAGTTTTGTACAGCAGAAGGAAATGGCAGCGCTTCCAAACAGACGCTGCACCTGAATTGACTACCTGCACAGGTATGCAGAGCTCAAATAATGGGCAGGTTACACACCTTGCATTCAAAACAGGTACAGTAAAGGGGGGCGTTAGCTTCAGCATAAGTTGTGCACAAATTATCCCTAATAGACTCTCCAACGGCGGTGACGTGCCCCATAGGAGAGAAACTAACCACTAATCTAGCAGTGAAACATATAAAAAAGTGAAGCATGTTCAAACAATGAAGATTGTCCAAAAAAAAAAAAAAGGTTAAAACCTCAAACTAATGTAACAGTGAAACATATTCAGCAGTGAAACATATCCAACAGTGAACCCTAGCTAGTCTAAAATTAAAATCATAATCCTTACCTGGTGCAGCTAGCCATAAATGGTATACACATTTGTTCAGAAGACAGCAAGCAATGGGCAGCGCGCACAGGCTGCAAGTGAAGTGAAAGCTCCAGAGATATGCCCAGCCCCTTGGGGCTAAATACACACCTTGAACACAAATCAGATGCAAATTATGTGCTAACACTAATCTAAATTCTAAAATTTGAATGCAAGCTGACACCCCTGGAGGCCGCTAGCCTGAAGTATACTTAAGTTTTGTACAGCAGAAGGAAATGGCAGCGCTTCCAAACAGACGCTGCACCTGAATTGACTACCTGCACAGGTATGCAGAGCTCAAATAATGGGCAGGTTACACACCTTGCATTCAAAACAGGTACAGTAAAGGGGGGCGTTAGCTTCAGCATAAGTTGTGCACAAATTATCCCTAATAGACTCTCCAACGGCGGTGACGTGCCCCATAGGAGAGAAACTAACCACTAATCTAGCAGTGAAACATATAAAAAAGTGAAGCATGTTCAAACAATGAAGATTGTCCAAAAAAAAAGGTTAAAACCTCAAACTAATGTAACAGTGAAACATATTCAGCAGTGAAACATATCCAACAGTGAACCCTAGCTAGTCTAAAATTAAAATCATAATCCTTACCTGGTGCAGCTAGCCATAAATGGTATACACATTTGTTCAGAAGACAGCAAGCAATGGGCAGCGCGCACAGGCTGCAAGTGAAGTGAAAGCTCCAGAGATATGCCCAGCCCCTTGGGGCTAAATACACACCTTGAACACAAATCAGATGCAAATTATGTGCTAACACTAATCTAAATTCTAAAATTTGAATGCAAGCTGACACCCCTGGAGGCCGCTAGCCTGAAGTATACTTAAGTTTTGTACAGCAGAAGGAAATGGCAGCGCTTCCAAACAGACGCTGCACCTGAATTGACTACCTGCACAGGTATGCAGAGCTCAAATAATGGGCAGGTTACACACCTTGCATTCAAAACAGGTACAGTAAAGGGGGGCGTTAGCTTCAGCATAAGTTGTGCACAAATTATCCCTAATAGACTCTCCAACGGCGGTGACGTGCCCCATAGGAGAGAAACTAACCACTAATCTAGCAGTGAAACATATAAAAAAGTGAAGCATGTTCAAACAATGAAGATTGTCCAAAAAAAAAAAGGTTAAAACCTCAAACTAATGTAACAGTGAAACATATTCAGCAGTGAAACATATCCAACAGTGAACCCTAGCTAGTCTAAAATTAAAATCATAATCCTTACCTGGTGCAGCTAGCCATAAATGGTATACACATTTGTTCAGAAGACAGCAAGCAATGGGCAGCGCGCACAGGCTGCAAGTGAAGTGAAAGCTCCAGAGATATGCCCAGCCCCTTGGGGCTAAATACACACCTTGAACACAAATCAGATGCAAATTATGTGCTAACACTAATCTAAATTCTAAAATTTGAATGCAAGCTGACACCCCTGGAGGCCGCTAGCCTGAAGTATACTTAAGTTTTGTACAGCAGAAGGAAATGGCAGCGCTTCCAAACAGACGCTGCACCTGAATTGACTACCTGCACAGGTATGCAGAGCTCAAATAATGGGCAGGTTACACACCTTGCATTCAAAACAGGTACAGTAAAGGGGGGCGTTAGCTTCAGCATAAGTTGTGCACAAATTATCCCTAATAGACTCTCCAACGGCGGTGACGTGCCCCATAGGAGAGAAACTAACCACTAATCTAGCAGTGAAACATATAAAAAAGTGAAGCATGTTCAAACAATGAAGATTGTCCAAAAAAAAAGGTTAAAACCTCAAACTAATGTAACAGTGAAACATATTCAGCAGTGAAACATATCCAACAGTGAACCCTAGCTAGTCTAAAATTAAAATCATAATCCTTACCTGGTGCAGCTAGCCATAAATGGTATACACATTTGTTCAGAAGACAGCAAGCAATGGGCAGCGCGCACAGGCTGCAAGTGAAGTGAAAGCTCCAGAGATATGCCCAGCCCCTTGGGGCTAAATACACACCTTGAACACAAATCAGATGCAAATTATGTGCTAACACTAATCTAAATTCTAAAATTTGAATGCAAGCTGACACCCCTGGAGGCCGCTAGCCTGAAGTATACTTAAGTTTTGTACAGCAGAAGGAAATGGCAGCGCTTCCAAACAGACGCTGCACCTGAATTGACTACCTGCACAGGTATGCAGAGCTCAAATAATGGGCAGGTTACACACCTTGCATTCAAAACAGGTACAGTAAAGGGGGGCGTTAGCTTCAGCATAAGTTGTGCACAAATTATCCCTAATAGACTCTCCAACGGCGGTGACGTGCCCCTCCTATGACAACGACCCTAAACATAAAGCCAGGGCAACAATGGAATGGTTTACAACAAAGCATATCTATGTGTTAGAATGGCCCAGTCAAAGTACAGATCTAACCAAACACACAAATGGAGAAACTCACTCCCAAACAGTTCTCTGCTGCTTTATAAAGCCTGCGGGCTGCTTATAAGCCGATGAGAAGTGCACACATATGTTACACCTAGCTTGCATTGATTAATCAAACAGAAGCTGAGCAAGTCAGCCAGTCGTTGGAGAGGGCTTCAGTTGCATATAGACAATGGCTATATGACCAGCAGGGGGCACCAGCGTGCAGGATATTCCCTCTCATCTGCCCCCCTCCTAACTAAACTGCATGGGATACTACAATAAAATTAAAAACAATGGTGCATGAGCCAGCCTGGGGCCTCGGTAACTCTCACTGCCCGGGGCCCCAGAACCAGCACCTAACACCATATGTGAGCGCAGCCAAACCCTTGGAGCTGCCACCCCCAAGGCCTGTCTCCAACTGCTCTAAAACTTACCAAACACACAAATGGAGAAACTCACTCCCAAACAGTTCTCTGCTGCTTTATAAAGCCTGCAGGCTGCTTATAAGCCAATGAGAAGTGCACACATATGTTACACCTAGCCTGCAGTGATTAATCAAACAGAAGCTGAGCAAGTCAGTCAGTCGTTGGAGAGGGCTTCAGTTGCCATAGACAATGGCTATATGACCAGCAGGGGGCACCAGCGTGCAGGATATTCCCTCTCATCTGCCCCCCTCCTAACTAAACTGCATGGGATACTACAATAAAATTAAAAACAATGGTGCATGAGCCAGCCTGGGGCCCGGGGAACTCTCACTGCCCGGGGCCCCAGAACCAGCATCTAACACCATATGTGAGCGCAGCCAAACCCTTGGAGCTGCCACCCCCAAGGCCTGTCTCCAACTGCTCTAAAACTTACCAAACACACAAATGGAGAAACTCACTCCCAAACAGTTCTCTACTGCTTTATAAAGCCTGCAGGCTGCTTATAAGCCAATGAGAAGTGCACACATATGTTACACCTAGCTTGCAGTGATTAATCAAACAGAAGCTGAGCAAGCCAGTCGTTGGAGAGGGCATATAGACAATGGCTATATGACCAGCAGGGGGCACCAGCGTGCAGGATATTCCCTCTCATCTGCCCCCCTCCTAACTAAACTGCATGGGATACTACAATAAAATTAAAAACAATGGTGCATGAGCCAGCCTGGGGCCCCGGGAACTCTCACTGCCCGGGGCCCCAGAACCAGAAAGTCCAGATCTAAATCCAATTAAGAATCTGTGGCAAGATCTGAAAACTGCTGTTCACAAACACTGTCCATCTAATCTGACTGAGCTTGAGCTGTTTTGCACAGAAGAATGGGCAAGTATTTCAGTCTCTAGATGTGCAAAGCTGGTAGAGACATACCCTAAAAGATTGGCAGCTGTAATTGCAGCAAAAGGTGGTTCTACAAATTATTGACTCAGGGGGCCGAATAATTACGCACACCCCACTTTGCAGTTATTGATTTGTAAAAAATGTTTGGAATCATGTATGATTTTCGTTCCACTTCTCACATGTACACCACTTTGTATTGGTCTTTCACGTGGAATTTCAATAAAATAGATGCATGTTTGTGGCAGTAATGTTACAAAATGTGGAAAACTTCAAGGGGGCTGAATACTTTTGCAACCCACTGTGTGTATATATATATATATATATATATATATATATATATATATATATATATATATATATATATATATATATATATATATATATATAGATGTATGCAAAAAAAGCGTATATGTAATATATATATCATACATTAATATCCATATTAATATCCATTTTGACAATGTACATGTTTTCCAAAACTTTTCTTTAATTCAATTACTGATCTATATTTTTTTCTTCTTTTCAGTCTGTTGTTGATTACATTACCTTCTGTAATCTAACAGGAACAACAATTATTTTAACAAATTAAACATTATAGGCAAAGCTTAAGAATGTTCTATAAAATATACAGGTTCTTTGTAGTTCATTTTTATTATGAGAATTTATTTGTCTAGAAAAATATACTAGAATTTACATTTGGCTCTGAAACATGTTATGCTTGGCCTGCTTGTTATTTGTTATGGACCTCATAAAAAAAGTTGTATCAATATATCTGGTGCACAAGCTAATCAAAAATATGTAAACACAGCTAAAGGACATTTTCGGAGAAGATATAGGAAATAGTTCCACACATGTTTTGCATGTATAGGTCTCGGAACAAGCTGTTTGTGTCTAGTGCTAGACTTATTTAATAAAATCAAATGGTATGCACTTATTTCCTAATGTAAATAGGACCTAATGATCTAGTTCCGATTAGTAAGCAAAGTCTTGTGTCTAATCAGTTGTATTATTAGATATTTATGTACCTTAAACAAAATCTGTCATCGGAAGTGGAAGAACATCTCACTATGTTTGACATAGATGATTAACACACATAAAATAAAGGGCCTAGAAAAAAGGGTGCAGGGGATTGCCGCTAGTAAAATATGCTAAAGCTAGCAATAGTCTACTACTGCATTTTTATAGTAAAATATCAGTAATATTTACGAATATTTTACCATGGCTAAACCTAACCCTACTCTCACATAGAACTCTTCCCTGGTAGTGCCTAACCGTAAGACCCCTGTGGTGGTGCCTAGCCCTAAGGACCCCCAGGGCCCCGGGTGGTGCCTAACCTTAACCCCCCGGTGGTGCTAAAACCTAAGACTGCCCTGGTGGTGCCTAATCCTAAGACCCCCAGTGGTGGTGCCTAACCCTAAGACTCCACTGGTGGTGCCCAAACCTAAGACCTTCCTGGTAGTGCCTTAACCTAAGACCCCCCCTGGTTGTGCCTAAGCCTAAGAATCTCCCTGATGGTGCCTAATCCTAAATCCCCTTCCTAAATCTACCCCCGCACCCGCCATGCCACCATATGCAGCAATGAAGTGGAATTTGGATGTCTCAAAGGCACCCGATTAGCGGCAAGAGGTGGAAATTTTGCAGAGAGCCTTGCAGATATCAAAATCATCTTGCAGATAACAAAATTGCAGCATTGCATAGCGGGCACTCCACAATTTGAGGCAAAGAAGGTAAAATTGGGCGCTATCGGCCACTTACCATGTGTCTGAATTTCCTCCTAATACCGCAAAATGCGGATTTTATTATAGGCACCGATGGCAGTGCTGTTTTTTTCCGTAAGGGCTCCTGCATTCCTGCTTCGGGTAAAACCACTACTTAGCAGAATGGCGTAGCTTTTCTTTCAGATTTGTGATCTGTGTTGCTATTTCTGACAAGATCATTTCCAAGATAAATATATCTATACTTTTTCTAAGTGTCATCTTGTAAAGTATACGCAAGAACAAATTTGTAAACAAACATTGAGAGTTAAAAGCATAAAGGCAATTCCACACATAATTTGTGTTTCTCATCTATAAGTTGACATTTTCATAGTCAACTTATAGATCAAGAAGCCATAAACTTTGACAGCATTGACGCAGTGCTTAACATTGCTGTGTTATCTATGTAAATAGGGTTTAGAAGCAGAGGTAACCCTTTAGCATACTGAACAAGTGTTTATTAGTACTTAGAGCATATGTGTCAAACTCTGTCCCGTGGGCCAAATTTGACCAGCAGCGCCATAAAATTTGGCCCGCCAGTGTTCTCTCAATTAACATTGATTTTGGCCCACAGTCACACTCGTGGCTCCACCCCCTCACACCCTTTATCTTAACTTGGTGGTTGGCCCCTTAAAGAGCCTTGCTTTTTTGGTACGAGTGATAGAGTGTGGCTACGATCTATCACTCCCTTACTCTGCCTCCCAATGTCTTGGAAAGGAGGGGTCCTTTTCTCCCAGGCTGCCACTACTTTACCTCCTGGAGTTCTGCACCCCAGTCCACTCCCCTGATGCTCTTTACTGCATGCCTGGCAGCACGGCATGCACCACAGGCATCAGTGGTCATGCAAAGACAGGAGATCGGCTTCTCCTAGTAGGGCACGTATACGGGAAGTATTTCCTGTATACACAACTTTACCAGGGTAACTACTCTCCTTTTTTCGCGCTACTGCTGATGCCTGTGATGCATGCCGCACTGCCGGGCATGCAGTGAAGAGCATCCTGGGAGCAGACTGGGGTGCAGGACAAGCCGCCGACTCCTGGAAGTAAAGGAGCGGCAGCCTGGGAGAAAAGGACCCCTCCATTCTAAGATGTTGGGAAGGAAAGTAAGGGTGTGATAGAGCATAGCCACACTCTAGCCAGGGCAGGCTGGCTACCTACTGGAGGCACATACCAAGCTAACCTATACTGGTTGTACCTATGCTTGTTTACCTATACTGGGGGCACCTACCTAGCTAACCTATACTGGGGACACCTATGCCTAGCTAACCTATACTGGGTGCATCTATGCCTGTCTACCTATACTGGGGACACCTACCTGGCTAACCTATAGGTTCACTTGTGCCTATTTGTACTGGGGGTACCTACCTAGGTAACCTATATTGTGGGCACCTATGCCTGGCTTTCTATACTGGAGGCACCTATTATTGGCTACCTATACTGGGGGCACATATACCCTGCTTCCTGGCTACCTACCTATGCTGAGGGTGTTTTTTTATTTTTCTGTCCCACTGCGGCTATAGAATGTGGTGCAGATAGTTGGGTGCGGTGCGATCATTCCATATATGGGGAGGGCACAAATAAACTGTTGGCCCTCGACCTTGTCTAAGTTTTTCATTTTGTCCGTCTGTCAATTTGACACCCGGACTTAAAACCATGGGCTATAGAAGAAATAATTTAAATGGCAGATCCCATAAAACAAAGACAACACCTTCTACAGCTCTGTGCAGCAAGGTGAGGTGACACGGTGCACTAGTAAAATAATTTTAGATGGCAGAGATGAGATCAAGTGAAGGGAAGACAAGTTCAAGTTTATTTTACTGAAGCAAAAAAGGTATTACTTTTAAAAAGCATTTGTTTTTTCTACCTACATATTTTAATAAAGCAGAGTTACTGCGGTAGGGGCTGTAATTTAATGTTTGTACTGGTTGTAGGAAACAATGAGACAGATCCAATTCACTTTTTCTCCTTATAGTTGATATTTTGACATTATAAATAAAATGCCCTTTAAACCACCAGTAAGCAAAAAAGCACTCAGAATAATTTTTACTGTAGTTTTTCACCTACTTGTTGGTACTTTTTCAATTGCAGAATGCAAAAGTTATTTTAAACAGAAGACAAAATCATCTCCTAGGAGCACACTTAGGAGAAAAAGTGAACTGAATCGGGCCCAATGTCACTATGGACAGCCGTTGGGGAAGAGGCATATAGACTCTCCCATTCTCTGACACTACAGTGGCGCTTTGATATTATGGTTATATGTGCAAAATGATGAGAGTTGTTATTTTCCGAATAGTTATTTCGTTACAGTGAAAGCTTTCTTACAGTGCTGGGAATGGAAGTGACACTAGCAAAACATTTTATTGGTCTCCATGGAAAATGGCAGCTTCACTCTGAAAACAATTTTGGGCAAAGCTGCAGATACTCTGTAAAAATACCATGACAGTACAAAGGAACATCAATGGTGGATTTTTTTGTTTTCATTTTACTTTTTGTGCCATCTAGGTTTAATGTGAAAACACAATCAAAAGCTTTTGCACTACCTGCATACATACATATTTCAAAGCTATAACTAGAACCATGGTTTATAAAGTGCGCTAGAAGTTGATGGAAAAATGACTTTGGTGCTGTTCTGTGTGATCTGTAGGAGGAAACAAATGGAGAGCGCACTCAGGGACTCTGGTGTATGAAGGGAGGCTGGTGCAGGAATAATCTCAGTTTTTTGTCCTTTTTTGCCTTTGGAAAACAGCATGAGCTCCTGAAACATTGTATAGCCCTTTTTAAGACTATTATAGCTCAATAAAGTAAACTAGCTGACCCGCGGCGTAGCATACGCCGCATAAGAGGGTAGAGGACAGGAAGGGGGTATTGGGCAGGGCGAGGGGGGTAGGACCCCCTTCAACTGCCTCCCCCATGTGTTCTCATCAGTACATAGCAGGGATTGATAAGGCTGTATGAGATAGGGCTTGGACCAGTACAACAGAGTAACCAAGCAGCTCAGGGTGACCCAAACTACTAAGAATGTATAGGAGGATAAAAGAGACCAAAAAGCCCTCCTACTACAAAAAGCAAAGCTTGGTGTAATTTTCCTTCTTAAAACAAGCAAATCTGCAATAATTCAGCTATAAGTGAACATTTGTGGTTACCCGCAATGCACTGCTACTGAATATGCAAATTATCCCTCTTTGCCCTTGGTTTGATATAACACTACTTCTTCTTCTTGCTTGGACCAGCCCCTTCTTCTTGCTTGGACCGGCCCTGGGGGCAGGGTGCTACTTCTTATTCTTGCTTGAAGGTTGAGGCACTTACTCTATTATACTGTATATATAGATTGTTATCTTTATATGGTGCATGCTGTTTTTTTGAGCTTACTGAACACACTTTTATTTACATTACTATTATAATGTATCCGCTCGCCAGTGTTTCTGCCTATCACAGTGGTAGTATGCGGCAGTAGGCTTAATGCTAAATGTAGAACAGCCAGCTACCCTGGTGCCTATCACTACCCTGAGGAGACGAGCAACTTGCCACAACATGTTTGGTCCCCGGCTAGTGGGATGCATGCCTCCTTCACTGGCCTCTCCTATACTAGACTGCCAGCCATCAGATCAGGTGAGGTTATTACTGCACCAGCCTCCCTTCATACACCAGAGTCCCTGAGTCTTCATTTGTGTCCTCCTACAGATCGCTCCATAGTCACCGAGGTGAACCAAAGAGCAGCACCAATTTCCATGTGGGACCCGACCAATTTGATTACATCGATATGATTGCTCCCCCTGTAAAAGTTACTGGGGTCTTCTACCCACACCTTTGTGATCCTGTTCTGTGTCTTTTTTGAGATTTATGTTCACAAACGGGAGGTGATTAAACATTTTGTGTATTTCTCTGCCTTGTTAACCACGTTTATTTCATTTATTAAATAAACATAGTATAAACACATTTACATGACTGAATGGAGTAATGTAGATTCACTGGATAATAGTCACCATTTCTGCATGCTATGCTACTCTTTGACATCAAATGTGATTAAGAGAATACAAGGAAAGAGCTAAAAACTATATGAAAATTTAGCATTTTGCAATATATCTAAACAAATGTCAAAGTTGATTCCTTCAACATTTTCCTTTGCCAACAAATTGTTTTTTTTTCCAGTTTGTTTTCTTTATGTTTGTGACACTTGTGCTCATACTTGTAGAAAATGAGAAAGAAGAACAAATATTTCTGTGTAATTGAAACACTAACTTAAGGCCCCAACGACCTATTACACGCAAAATGCTGAATCCCTGTGCTGTCCACTCTTACAGATGGCACTGTAAAATGTTAACATTTAATGCTCCTATACACAGTGTCACTAACCTTGTAAAAATGTTAGTTTGAACAGTCTTGGCATAACAGTTGCAATGCAATATAAGAATGAACAAATAGGGAATAAGAGGCTTAGAAATCAAAATTGGATAACATAAACCATTTACCTCTAGATATATGACCAGATACCACTTAGGAAAAAAAATATAATTTTATTAATTGCAGTCTACACTAAAAATAATTATATTGTCTTTATTAGTGGTATTGGCCATATATTTAGGGGTAAGAAATTTGGTATGGCTCAGGAACTTTAAATATTCTTCTATTCTGCCACTCTTAAGTCTGTCCTCTGTTCCTCTATCCTTATTTGTTATGCTGATACCTCCACTAGTGACAGATACAAACGTTAGAGGGTCATCAGATCAGCACAGAGGATCATCAGGAAATCCTTCCTTCTGCTAGAAGTCCTCCACAACTCTAGGCGGCGCTCCAGAGCAATGCTAATTTCCAATGACCCTTCACACCCAAGCTTTTGTTCCTTCAGTCCACTCCCATCAGGTTGAAGATTCAGGGCCATCTCCACTGGGACTTCAAGGCACAGAAACACTTTCATCCCCTCCACTGTCAAACTCTTGAACTCTCCCCACATCCACCTTCCCTTCGGCATTGACCCCCTACTTTTACCCCTTAGGCTGTGGCTGCTGTTCCCTGGTTGTTGCTATTGACAAACTGTTTAACTGCCTCTTGTTGATGTTGCAGCTTACTGAATACTGTCTCTCTCCCTGTATGTTCCCTGTGTGTGCCAAAAACCAATTCTGGGCATGACCCAGTCATTCTTGGTGAATAAAGCTGATTCTTCTTATGCCATTCCCTTTTTTATTTGATGTTAAGCCTTTAAGTCATTATTGAATGTATCCTTCCCAGTCTACCTTATAGAGGTCTTTTTTTCATGTTTTATATAATAATATATATTTTCTTTATCTTCAGAGTGTGGCCTGCTAATTCCCAAAGGATTTTGTATACCTTTTAGTGAGAAATTGTAAATCTGTAAACCTTTGTGGAGACGCAAACTTCACAGCTGCCAGCATAGTGTTTGTCTATAAAACAACATAGGTTTGTGAATACCTTTTTTTATTTCTCCTAGTTTACACTTTCCATTATCTAGACATACTATACAATTGATTCTTATTTGTGTGTTCTATTTTGGAAAATATTTTATGATTACATATTGGCTGAAGAATAAAATTCCTCTTGTTTGTAGTGTTCTAATATAAATATATAATTATGATGCTAAGATGACTATGAAACTTTTTGCTATGCAGGTTTAAGTACCTGCATGCCTAACACCAACTCCCTGAGGGCTGGAATTGATAAGAGAGAAGCCCAATGTCCAGCACCCTGTCATGGCTTTAAAAGAATGATAGTTCATCATTCTGGGCTTCGGCTGCCACTTGGCTACTGTATAGGCAAGTCTGTGGTAGCAAATACGGTAGTTGGAAAGTCACACATGATGGATTCCCAAATCATAAATGATTATCCAATGCATCTTGATAAGCATTTCCAGCCTCACTTTGGCCTCCAAATTTGTGAAACATTCAGACCAAACAAAATAGATAGATAAAGCAACATACATTTTCAAATAGCTTTAATAAAAGTAAAAATTGTTTCATCATCATTACTCACATCTGAGGGTCCTAATCCACTAAGGACACAAAATGGAATATAGCCTTTCCTACACACATGTGGTACTAATTCAGCACAAATAAAACAGATAGTTGCCCACCATGTGTTCTTATAAAGTGGGCACATCTATATTCATCTACCTTCCTTTGGATGTCCATTTCTTATTTATCTACATATATATCTTTCTATGACAAATGAAAGACATTTTGGATTGACTTTAAATGAACCATTTGGATCCATAACAACAATACAGATTTGTTTCAGAAGCAAGCAAGGCCAAGATACAAGGTAAAGTAATGACATATTGTACCGTCCAACAAAAACAAAAGGTTTTCATTAGATCCTTTTGAGATATACATTTTTACAAACATTACAATAAGACAGACACATTTCTTGCTGATGGCCACATACAACCTCATCAAATCAATAAGATTAGAGATCTTCCCCAAAACTACTCTAATGGTACACTGACATTCTATAAAGGGACCCTGAGCAGACTGTGTGAGTATGCATTTAAGCATACCCACTAATACTTAAGAATACCGCCTCACATACCGCCTCTGAAGTAAAGCTCTCTGACCCTGGTCTGGCTTGTGTAAATTACATTGGGGCTGGTGACTCTCAGCAAAGTCGCACTGTGACCTCGGAAGCAGAAGTCGGGTCATGCGGTCTGCGCATGCTTCAGCTTCCATCATTTGAAACTTTGTAGCAGACAGCACACCCCAGAAATAAAGTGAGGTGCCTGGTCAAGAGGTCCCGCAGCACTCAGGACCTAATTTGTCAGAAAGAAGATGAAGACCAATACCATCCAGTAATTATAGCTCAATGAAATTTATTAAGACATCTTGACATAATGAACGACGTTTCGGAGGGCAGTCCTCCTTTTTCAAGTTCCTGTCAGTGTCTAACATTAGTATCAACACAACTCTCTTTATATACTATCCACCATGAATAGCTAACCAATCACGCTGGGAATGTCGCCAATGGCGACCAATCCCCTAATGTCTCGCACTAGCGGACCTGATGGGGAACTAATATACTGTATGTACAAACAGCGTGCACACAAGTTAAAGAACTCACCAGGTGGCAGGGCGGAAAGGCACGACTCGCATCCACTCTGCCCACCGCCGACCTATAGTGAGACTTCACACGATGATGCTACCATCAGGACATGCCCCTGATGGAGACGGAGTGTTGTGGGATCAATTCGCATCAGAACCAGTTGTTTCCTCAACACCTGCGGCAGCACAGAGGGGGGAGGAGGAAGAAGAGTCATGTCGGAAGAAGAGTCAGACTCGGATGGTGAGGAAGGTGTTTCTTTGGGGGAGGAGGAGGAGGAAGCGGCGGCAGAAGAACAACCGCAGCAGGCGTCGCAGGGGGCTTGTGCTTCTCAACATTCACGTGGTATTGTTCGTGGCTGGGGGGAGGAGGAGGACTTACCTGACGTCACTGAGGAAGAGCAAGAGGATATGGATAGTACGTCTGGATCCAACTTTGTGCAGATGGTGTCTCTCATGCTGTCCAGCCTGTTGAGGGACCCCCGTATAAAAAAAACTCAAGAGGAATGAGCTGTACTGGGTGGCCCTGCTACTAGACCCTTGGTATAGGCACAAAGTGGCGAACATGTTACCAACTCACCTGAAGGCAGAAAGGATGCAGCACTTGCAGAACAAGCTGGCAACTATGCTTTACAATGCGTTTAAGTGTGATGTCACACCACAACGGAATAAAGGTACCACTGCCAGAAATCTTTCTCCCATGTCCACGCAGGCAAGGACAGGACGCTCCATCGATCTCATGGTGATGTCGGACATGTGGACATTCTTTAGTCCAAGCCTTAGCGCTTCTGGATCCAACCTCCACCAATGCCTGGACTGGCAGGTAGCTGCCTACCTGGCCTTAAGTGCGGATGTAGACACTGTGAGAAGCGATGAATCCTTGGACTACTGGGTGAGCAGGATTGACCTGTGACCAGAGCTGTCCCAATTTGCCATCCAACTTCTGTCTTGCCCTGCCTCAAGCGTCCTATCAGAAAGGACATTCAGCACAGCTGGAGGCATTGTCACTGAGAAGAGAAGTCACAAAAGTGTTCAGTACCTCACCTTTATCAAAATGAATGAGGCATGGATCCCGGAGGGCTACTGCCCGCCCCAAGACTAAGTCCATACCCACACACAGCATCTCTGCCTGTATGCCATGTGACTGCCTGCCCCAAGACTAAGTCGCTCCCCACACAGCATTTCTGCTCACAGGCCGTTTGACTGCCTTCTCCGCCACCACCAACAGGGTCCAGCACTCCAAGTGGATTCCTGAATTTTTAAGGCAGTGCGTGTACATGCCTGCCTAATTTTTCTAGCTGCACTGCAGCTGCAACAACAAAACAAAAGGCATGTACATCTGCCAATTCCCCATCGTGATCATTACCTTGCCGCGGTGAAGGGGCTTGCGTATCACAATGAAGCAATGACCGCTGGCTATATGAGTGTCTCGGGGGGGGGGGGGAGCGCACAACAAAGATAATAAGGTCGTTGCTTCATTGTGGACAGACCAAATTTGATCAGCTTGACAGTCACTGTTCTGTCATTCAGCTACCTTAGCCCGGTGACCATATGGGCTTGAAAGCCGCCATCACCTGCACTCTCGTCATGGTGCGCACCAGTCCAGCATGGCCGTCACTACAAAAACAGCTGTTTGCAGTCACTGCATACCTTTCACTGCATCTGTGACTGCACATTGTATTGTACCTGGCAGTCAGTGCATATCTTTCACTTGAATGGATGTCAGACTTGCCCTCCATAACAGATTCTCGTTACAGGTAGTAAAATCGATCAGTGTCATATACAGCAGGGCCTCGAAAGTCCTCCTGTATTGTTAGTTTTGGTCACTACCTTGGGATGTGCATGCCATGCCTGCTGCCTTCCTTGGATGTGTGGTAGCCGTTCCTGCTCCTTTGCCCACAGCGTGCCTGCTGCCTTCCTTAGATGTGTTGTGGTGGTAGCCATTTCTTAGACTCCCACTCCGGACTGGAATTGAACCAAGATTCCCCGGCCTTTACCTGTGGTCACCATGCTACTGAGAAAGTACCATCAAAAGTTTCACACAGTTGAATGAATGGCTGACTTGCCCTCCATAACATTCTCATTAAAGGCAAGTGTTGTCATCTCTGGCACACAGCGCTGGGTCAAGGGTCCATCTGACCACAGATGCCTGGTCTGGAAAGCACGGTAAGGGCAGGTACATTACTTATACAGGAAATGGGTCCTTACTTGGATGTGTGGTGGTGGTAGCCAGTTCTCAGGCTCCTCCCACTCCGGACCAGAATCAAACCCTAATTCCCCGGCCATTACCCGTGGTCACTCACAATGGCAGACTTGCCCTCCATAACAGATTCTCATTGCAGGTACTGAACAGCAAGCAGAAAATGTAATTTAAAAAAATAGATGTAAGCTTTATCAATGGTAGAGAAAGAACCATCGAAAGTTAATAAGGCAGTCATACATTACCTGATATCACTGAGGAAGAGCAATTTCGCCATGGTGCGCACCAGTCCAGCACGGCCGTCACAACACAAACAGCTGTTTGCGGTGCGTTACACAGTGAGTTTGGTGTGTCAGTGTGAAGCAGTACTCTAATTACACTCCCTGATTGATGTCTACACATGCAAGATGTTTTAAAGCACTTTAGGCCTGCAATTTAGCATTCAATGTGATTTCTGCCCTTAAAACACTGCTTTGCGTCAAATCCAGATTTTTCCCTGGGACTTTTGGCGTCTATCCCACTCCGTCATGCCCCCCTCCAGGTGTTAGACCCCTTGAAACATCTTTTCCATCACTTTTCTGGCCAGCATAAGTGTTTCTAGTTTTCAAAGTTCGCCACCCCATTGAAGTCTGCTGCGGTATTGGATATGATGTAAGCCACAAAAGGATGAATCTGCAAAAACTTTGCTTATATCACCGCCCTCGAGTATGCTTGTCAGCATGAAGATAAACCAATGCAAGTCTTTCTCTAGCACAAATGCAGTATACTGCCAAACAGGTTGCTCTTATCATCAGAAGTTCATTGCTGCCTCAGGGTAAGCGTGTGGAATGAGCTCCACAGGTGCACATGGAAAGCCAGCACAGATGCCCAATTTGCCTTGTGTAACAAAGCTGTGATCTCTTGTCATTAAAAGTTCCTTGTCATGTCATATTTCATAGCACACAATGGTGTCACAGCATGTGCAAGCAAGCAGACATGCAACACATAGTCCCAGCCAACAATGCCTCGCAGAGTCCACACTTGACAGTTCATGCGATCAGCATAATAAAAAGCAATTTGTTAGTTTAGCTGTGATGCAGTTAGCAGTTACTAGTGATTTAGCAGTTGGCATGGTGGTTGCCCTGTGGGCTCTTACTGTTTCCCCTGATGTGACCGTTGCAGCAGAAGTTTTGGCGGAGATAGAGCCTGGGTCCAGGGGCTCGGATCAGATAGCGTGGGAGAGCGGGGGGAGAGCCATCATGGAGGAGGACGACGTTCTCTATCGATTTCGCCGGCTCTTCTGGCTTCTTCATATATTATGAAGTACTTGACAAGCAGTGAAAATTTTCAATTTTCTGTTTAATTCACAAAGACAGTGAATATACAGCCATCACCCGGTGTAGGTATCAGGTGTAAGTATAACTCTGAGGTATGAGAAGCCTTCAGATGCTCACAGCGCTGTAGGACACACTTGGAAGTGAGTGTTTCTACATTGCAGCTGGGCAGTGAAGCATAACGGACAGTCGCTGTTTCAAACGGTCTCCAGATCTTTGTTTAGTGTAAAGGATGCCACTGCACCCCCCACCTAAACATAACACTATTACCAAGTGCCACACTGGTACCACTCCATCATACCTGATAACGGCAGTCAGCTATACATATTGCTGATACTGTTACTCAGCTATACATGTGCCGCAACTATTTACAATAGCTGAGCTCTGGCACTAATTGTCACCCCTGCCAAAGCCAATCTAGAGTTTGCCTATATGATAGCTATACTCCAGTGCCCCTGGCAAAATAGCCAGCTATATGATAGCCAAACCAACAGACCAAATTAAGCACTGCTAGGTGTGCCATAGCCTCAAAAGTACAGTGTGGTCTTTGGTGGTGCCCAAAGACTACAAATGAGTGTCATATGTGAAAAAATTCATAATTGTATTCTGAGCAAAAAAAACAGTGCACTCTCACATGTAGCAGAAAAAAAGTGTTCCTTAATAATAATTCATATAGTCTATCATATGTACAAATTACAGATCAACTGAGTTCTTCATCAAGCCAAAAGAAGAGAGAAAACAAAGAGGCTTTAAAGTAAAAAGAACAGTAAAAATGCATGTAAAAACAGTGAAGCCCAAGAATAAAGCCAAAAAATTCCAGAATAGTGAATTATATGACTAAGGAGCTATGCTTGCTCTGGTACTCATGAGCTAATGTGTGCTGCGTGAAGGGGGGTCTCCTTCTGATTGACTGGTACCTGGCTTTTGCATTCACTGCTCCTGATGTGCAAGATAGCATATTTAATGTCAACAGTATGTTGGTGCTATATAAATCAATAATAATAAGAACAGGGGTTTGCAGTAAACTCTCTTACTACAAACGGTGAATGATATACAGAGAGTATAAAGTGCTAAAGACAAAACTACCACCAACAAGAGAAACAAAAAGAAGAAAACATCATGTCTGTGGTCTTGGAAATCAGCGCAACTAGGCCATTGGGTACAAACATAGTTTCAGTATCAACGATATGAAAGAAAAAAACAATAATCATATGAAACGGTTGTCATGGTGTTCCTTCGATATGTACAATGTATGAAAGACACAGTGGTCACCACAATTATTGGTCACAAGACATAAATCTAATAATGGATGAAACATCCTGGAATGTTATATTGTCCACATCCAATCAGCAACACCATTCTAAATCAGTCATTACCAAAATCCACTTGCTTTCCCCAAGATGCCTATTGATGTTGTAATTCCTCACCAATATCTGTGTTTCTCATGGAACCATGGAAATCCATACATTGCACTGACATGGATCAAGCATAGTTCAGAGTGCACATGCTAGATTTAGATAAGGATTAAGTGCCTTGGGTTTTGGATTTGTGATAGAGATAAGACTTGAAAATGCATTCTGCTTTAGGAATGTGCTGCAGCACTCATGCAAATATACATTGCATTTACTAAGGCATTTGCGACCTGAATGTCTTACTTTGCCAGTGCCAACTACTGACTTGTTCCATCACACAGTGGGATCTAGAATCCAAATGCAATGAAGTGAAATGCTATAAAGTATTTCAAAAGTCAGAGTTGAGTTTAGGATAATTTATCTATGTTTTATGGCCTTTGCGGGATCATTTCCTGCTTTATACTGTCTCAGTATCATAGCATACAGTTAATATTTGTAAGTGCAGGCAGCAAGCAAAGATGTGTTACATGGTTGTTAGAATGATTAAAATATAATAAACTAATGAGATTACAAACACTGATTTTGAACAAGACCAATTGTGTTAATTACAGTCCCCTTTACTGCAATTTGAGCTGCTGCTGAGTTTTGAAATATAATCAGTTTTAGTAATTTTATCTGATTTCTTAATGAAGTTTGCCCTGAGCAATTGCTCTATTTGTTTCTTAGCAAACAGCATGTGTCATAACTGCTCCCATTAATCTTGATTACTTTAGTTAAAATAAATAGTTATACTTGGGTGGATTTCAGGAAATGTGTCTTGGTAATTTTATTAAGATACCAGTTTTGCTGTATGTTTTGGAAAGGAACATTTTTTTTATATAAATCAATACATGGATTTTCCGCAGCACTGGATATTAAATAGACATATGTTGTCTAACAGAGAAATACAAGGTATTCTGTTACATATATTCCCCAGGTGACTGCATAATATTTAATGATAATGCTTTTAGAAAAAATGACATGTTCACAATACTATATACATTTTATCCAGTGGTAATATTACATACTGTAGTACCTGTACCCTTTTCTCATGATATGCTTCAAATCCAATTATATTTTTACTTCTGATCTATGCATTTCAGCATAACAAGAAATTGTACCAAGTGCAAGTCCATAGGTAATAATATACCAGATGTTGAAGGAAAGTTTAGCAGCCTGGTAGAACATTGTCATCCAAGCGTTTAGGTGACAATTTTTTGTTTTATCAATCAGAGACTTTGACAAGCCAATTAATTGTTCTTCAATCTCCCTGCTCATAATAAACTTCAAAGGTCACTTTGAGAACATCTGGCGTGTGGTGGCAATGTAAAGTTAAAAATGAAGCCCTGGGCAAATATAAAAGATACATACTGCCAATATATATGACCTTAAAAATGAAAGTTAAACAGAAGGGTTTCTTTATATGAATCTATTTTAAGGTTACACCTGTTGCGAACTGCAAGGTCCTAGCATATTTGTATTACTTTTTTATGTAATTAAATAATATGTTTGTACATAATAACTGTGCTTTGAGTCCAACAGGAGAACATTGCTATACAAATGTTGCTTAGGACTAGGTGTGGCATTGATGCTATTCTCTTTTATAAAAATAACACTCTTAGCTATACTGTATACTAGAGACCTGCACAGGTCTAATATTTCAGATCCACACCCACAGCCTGCTACCTGCTCCCTACCCGCAACCCGCTTTGCTAGTAAATGTGATATCAGCACCTGACCCTTAAGCCTCCAGACCCACAATCCGAACTGAAACCCACTTTTTCCATTTTATTCTAAAATACACATTGAAAGTCTAGTTGGAATCTGGAAAGGAAGTGGGACATATTTTTATACACAAACCAAAGCCAAACAAGTGTTTTAATTTTTTTTTTACTTTACTCTCACCACGCTGCTTGTTATCCATAAACTGTCTACTGAGTCACTGCCCCTTTGTATATTGTGTGTCCAATTGATAACTTGTTTACTGAGTCACTTCCTTTTAATGTATGTATCTCGCTTATACTTCTGTATAATATATTGTATATTGTGTATTGTGTGTCCAATATCCTACTTGAGCCCTGCCAGAGTACAACTAAAGAGAACCATAAAATAAAAACATATTTTTTTAAAAAAAACATACCGTTAAGGGAGGTTCATATAGGGTGTGGGGGGTTTGGATAGGTGGGAATTAAACTACCTCCAGGGGCTTATCCCTAGCTGACTATATAAATACACAGCACAAGTGTCTCCCTGGCCACTATAATGCACCGATATACATAAAAAAATCGGCGCCGGGAGGCTTGGGTGCAGCATACAGCCAGTATATGGCTGATCCTGCTGCTGCACAAGTTCCCGGCCGCGCTAAATACTATACCCCCTCCAGGCTGCCATGGATGGTGGGGAATGAAATAATTTGCTGGAAGCTGAATTATTGTGTTTTAAAAGTAACTTTAAAGTAACTTCAGCTCTGTCTTCTGTATTCCTATTACAGCCTATGGTGGCGTCAGCTGCACCCAAATCTACCTGTGCTGTAAAGAAAGTGCTCGCCCTACGAGATGTAGTACATAAATGTAACTACATCCCGTGGCCAGGAGTTGTCGTAACATTAATATACGACATCTCCCTATGCACTCTCACAGCCCAGGTGACAACTCTAACACTGCAGCTATGAGCTGCAACACTCTCAGAAGAAGGAGTAGACAGTGAGTATAGGCTCTTATAAACAATTTCCTGATGTAAGGATGCATACAAACAAACAATCTTGATTAGCTGATTTTACCACTTCCATGTTTTATGAGGGCCAACAGATTTTCAATACTTAAAGAGAAACTCCGACCAAGAATTGAACTTTATCCCAATCAGTAGCTGATACCCCCTTTTACATGAGAAATCTGTTCCTTTTCACAAACAGACCATCAGAGGGCGCTGTATGGCTGCTATTGTGGTGAAACCCTTCCCAGAAGAAACAAGAAAAGTTTGTACTCTTGGCAGTTTCCTGTCTGTGAACCTTGCTGCATTGTGGGAAATAGCTGTTTCCAACTGCCAAAAAAGCATGCAGCAGCTGCATCACCTGCCAACAGTAAAAATGTCACCATGTAATAAATGTCAGAATGTAAATCAGGGATTTACAAGATTTTACAATGGGCAAACACTGACTAAATCATTTATACATAATTATTGTAAAAATGAAGCACTTTTTTAATATATTATTTTCACTGGAGTTCCTCTTTAAAACAGATTGTGTAGGTAAGCTCTCTCACTATATGGAAGTGGTAAAATGAGTCAATCAAAATTGTGTATGTGTGTCTGTGTGTGTATGCACCTTAAGAGCCATTTCTTCAGTTTGTACCTTTATTTGTTATGGATGAACTGCTGAATGTTGGGGCTTGACATATCTCTCTGTGCAAAAACTCACAGGCTTGAGATGATGCATTTTCATATGCCAAAATTAACTTATCTTTCCAACTTTGGACTAAGTATATGCCATGGCACATATGTGTGTGCAGCATGTGTAAATCTGAACTTGCACAAAAGTAGCTAAGGTCTTATTTAAAAACTTCTTTGATACAAGCCAAGGTGTACTAACCTTCTTACATCTTTCTAAATATTGTATTATATATTTTTTTTATAGGAGAACACTAAAAAGAGGACATTTTGAAGAATATCAAAATTCTGCCCAGTTAGACATTTTTACTCCCTGGGGTCATGTTTCTTGTTAGGGTTCCAAGGACTCAAATGTGAATTGGGGGGGGGGGGTTAAATTAGGTATTATCGCTCTCACATTCTCCTATACTGGTCACTGGATGTTCAACATGGCAACTCATGGTAGAGAACTCTATGGGAGTATGGGTGTACTCACTTTTGTTGCCGGCGGTTTAGACACTAATATCTGTGTGTTGAGTAATTTTGATGGGACAGCATATCTACACTGTTTTAACAGCTGTACATTGACTGCTTCACATCATATCAAAGTGTTATCTCTTCAATGCTGCCCCATTAAAAGATATTATATTTACAGAAATGTGAGAGGTGTATTCACTTTTGTGAGATACTGTATGTTATAAAATACAACATATTGTTTTCTTAGTATGTTGTCCTAACTTACTGTAGATATGTTGATTTTCTTTTTTTGCAGTTTTTGATCAGAGATGGTAGTTACATTTGCTTGCATACAGACACCATGTTGTCTTGTAAGCATTCGTGGGACATAGAAAGGGACTTTTTAAAGTGCATGCATGAAACAAATGACAACTGTGTAACGTAATGTATAATTTTCCTTCCAAGGTGATACTGGTTTTTAACCTATCCTACTGAGATTATCTCTTGCCTTATCACATTGTTTCGGTAGTGAGCAAACTCTATAGAGGAACCTTTGACATGCCTCATATTAATAGAATATTGATGTAGCTGATAAGGAGGTTATAGGATTCATCATTTGCTAAATCTTCTGCCGTCTGCAATTTTACTGATCTATTTAATTAGCAGTTTTATTACCTCACCTACTCTTGTTAAATTAATTAATAATTAAGTTCAAATATAGGCATCTTTAATGCCATAATTATATTTCAGTTTTATGGTCACAAGAGTTAAGCTCATTAGCTTAGGTGATCATAAACCAGTGCTTCAGATTTTAGAGACCATTCCATGCTGTAACTGTAAAAGTACTTTCTTTCCATATTTTAATTATACTTTTTCACTTTTATTAATATCATTCTTTTTGTTTGGCATGTGTGCATTTTATTGAGGGCTGAACTCATATGGAACACTCATTTTTGGAGCCTCTGTTAAATCTGCCAGCTAGCAAGAACATTGTTAATGTCAGCTTAAAGCAAATCTGAAATCAAAATAAATGTATGAGATCAGGAATTGTATCTGCAGTCTAACCCCAGTCCTTAGTAGAATGAAGTTCCATATTTTTATTTTGGGTTTAAATGCTGAAAATCTGTAAAGTTTTTGTTTTTAACATCATACTTTTATTCATGATTAACATTACACCTACATTCCTGCTGTTCATTGTGTTCTACACAGTTAAATAATGACCTACTAAGCATTTAATCGCTGTCCTGCTATCATGAGTGTTTGCACAGCCCCACAAAAGTGTCAGGGCTTCTAAATTGTTTCTAGAAGAGTTGCAGCTGCAGTCTGACTGCTCTGACTGCCTAGACAAGGCACTGGTTTAAAGTGGACCTGAATTCTTGCACAGGACAAAAGAAAAACCTAGAGGAATGCACCTTGTATGTATTTTTGAGAGTTTAGCCTGTCTAATTCCCTATCATCTATGACTAATCACCTGTGTAATGTGATCTCTCAGTCGTGTCAGCTGGGTGCCTCAGCAAAGCAGCTAATGTGTAAACAGATGAGGTTAATCTCATGTCTTCTTCCATGAAAGCATGGAGTAGATGCACTGCAGATTTATTGCAGGATTTGTATCAGCTGTAACAAAGGAATGTTTATATTTCAAGATTATTATACTGTTGCTTCTCTTTTAGAGCAGAGAGGAAGTTCTGAATTCAGGTCCGCTTTAAAATGTACCAGAGACTAAGAAAAATAAGGAATCAATACATACCCGGGGCTTCCTCCAGCCCCATAAGCATGTGTAAGTCCCTCACCGTCTTCCTGCGGTCTGCCTTCAGTCGTGATCTGTCTTGCTAACAGGCTCAGTCGGGTCCAGTCTGGGTCTTCTGTGCATGCTGTCTGAGAACCTGTTCTCAAGATGCTTAAAGGGAAGGTTCAAGCAAAATAAAAAAATGAGTTTCACTTACCTGGGGCTTCTACCAGCCCCATGCAGCCATCCTGTGCCCTCGTAGTCACTCACTCCTGCTCCAGTCCCCCGCTGGCAGCTTGACGACCTCGGAGGTCAGCGTGATGCATTGCGTACATTTTTACGCATTCCCGCTAGTGCAGGAACATTAACACATACATTTAATGTACGCATTGAACCAGTAATGCGTAAAAATGTATGTGTTAATGTTCCTGCACTAACGGGAATGCGTAAAAATGTACGCAATGCGACCCGCCGACCTCCGAGGTCGGCAAGCTGCCAGCGGGGGGATTGGAGCAGCAGTGAGTGACTACGAGGGCACAGGATGGCTGCATGGGGCTGGTAGAAGCCCCAGGTAAGTGAAACTCATTTTTCTATTTTGCTTGGACATTCCCTGTAAAGCCAAAATGCAGGCACAACAAAAAAAAATGATGAAATGTACATTTGTTGTAAGAACTTGTTGTAAGTTCTTGTTGTAAAAGAACAAAGATTTGCTATTTTGTTTGTTGTTGTTTGTGCATGGATCAACAGAGGTCTGTATATGAGGCCCTATATAGCCCAAGCAGAACCCTCTTATATTTGATGTCTTTTCTTGCTTGTGGATTCGAGGATTGCATTGCTTGACCAAAGACTTGCTATGAGGCATCATGATTTGTAGTTGAATAGATGTGGCAGCAAATATGGAAGAAGTACGATGCTGCCATTTTGGAATTGTTCAGTGAGATGAATGCTGGGTCTCTCAGTCACTTCTGCCCTACAGATCACCAGCACTGTAATCACTCACATAGAGTTGGCTACAATAGTGACTGCCCTCCTTCCTTCTCCACTGAGATTTTTCTATGTGTTCTACCATTCTGCAGACAGACTGCAGAATGGAAGAACACAAAGAAAACTGCAAAGAAAGTTTGGGCACAAGACAGTGAGTGTGAAGGAGCTGAGGAAAGCAGTGTGTGCAATATGTGCACAGTATGTATGTGTGTGCAATGTAGACTGATTAGTAGATTACTTACTATGAAATGTGTTGAATGCTATACTGTTGGGATTTATGCATTTGCCAGAGCGTAAGACATGGGGAAACTGGTTCGTTCTTATTCACATGCTTGCTAAAGCAGTGTGGTCCAGAATCCACTGATCCATTGTAACTGTAACAGGCTATTAAACACCTTTGTCTTTTAAACAAATGGACACACCTATCCACTGACAATGTAACAACTGATGAATGGTCAGAGAGAATTTTCAGTCATTGATTAGTCACTTAATTGAACAGAATGACAGACATAGCTCATTACTCTGCTCATTAGTTAACTATTGAAGGCAGGAAGACAAGTCAATAAAGTGTAAGACTGTAAATTCCATTACTAATTAGTACCATTTCCTCAGAGAAATATGAAAAGGCAGCTTAGATCCAAGAAAATTTCATTTATCCAATAGAGAATTTGATTTTCTTTGAGTAGGAAAAAAAAAGAAGCAGATTGCATCTAAAAATAAGAAAGCTAATTCTAAAGAAAATATTTGCCACAGAGCTAAATGTAAAAGCAACATGTAGGCTGCTTGACTTGAGAAAGGACTTGAAGACAATTAGCACATTTCAAAATGCTGACTACTCCTGAAATCCAGGTCGGCCATTTCATATTTTCTATAATTGAAAACAATGACAATTTTATGTATTACATATTTACATAAAATAATAAAACAAAAGTATTCTGCAAAGCACAATCACATTCACTTAACTCTACCACATGAGGTAGTTAACATTTTTGTGGTACTTCTAAGTTTTACTATTTCTGGCTCTGTGTGAACAGTTAATATGGGAACACCATTTCCAGTATTTTGGTTGGTACTTGGTACACTACCTCTAGTTCTTTAGTCAATTCAATAACACAAACTCTGTTTGCCTCACTTACAGCAAGACTCTTATCACAAGATTTCATCTAAAGTTAATGTATCTCCCCCATAAAACAGGTGCAGTTCTAACAGAGTCAGATGTCAGATGACCAGTGCCACCCTGCCAACCTTTTAAATTACCACTAGTGTCAGGTAAATAATGCTGCCTGAAGAGAAAAATATCTCCTGCTAATCACAGAAATCATGGAATACAATAACTTCATCGATGACCACCACAGAGGAAATTTAACACTAGCATTAAAATACCATTTGACAAAAGCACAGGGCTGGATTTACCATAAGGCACTGTAGGCATGTGCCTACAGGCACCTGATGATGAGAAGGTGGCTCAATCCCTTTCCCTATGTCTCGCTCCCTCCTTCCCTATGCAGAGTCCTGAATCCTGATGAGAGTGTAAACGAGAGGTTCCTGCTCTCAGCATTCCACTGATGAGATCTCTCTTTAGCTGGGGCACCACTAGCTACTTAATAATGAGGTTCACCTACCTAATACTTGGGAGAACCTCTAGCTGCTTCATATTGAAAGTATCTCTAGCTACCTAATACTAAGGGATACCTGTAGCTACAGGCAAGGCAAATAAGGGAGAGGTGACAGCTTAGCCAGGATTTTCACACAAGTGTTTTTCTGTTCTCTTCATTCAGAAGAATGTCTCTTCATTCAGGAAATTAATACATACCATTATTGTTATTTACATAGTGCCGACATCTTCCGCATCACTGCTGCATTTCTACTATTTTCTACTATTGCATTTCTCTGTGAATGATACGCCACAGCCCACACCCAGAGCTGCGTGCACAGTACTGCTATTATTGTTGCCTTATTAAGTTGCAGGTACAGAACCACTCCAGTGCATTATTATTTCACTGTATTCTAAAAGTATTATTGCATTTCTCTGTGTGTGACACTCTACAGCCCACACCCAGAGGTGTGCATAATGTGATTTCTGCCTTTTAAGGATTAAAACCCGACTTTGCATCAACTCCGTAATTCAAATAAAAGAATAGTTTCACTAGCTTCTGATCATTAATGTGTTAAAGAAGGTTTGAAGTTAATTTGACAGTCTCTGTCTTGGGCACAAACAGATAAATCGGTTTTCAACTTGTTCAAGACATACAGTGAGGGGTGCAGTGGTTGCGACCGCATTGGGGCCCTTGAGCCAGAGGGGCCCCAAGAGGCCCTTCCTCAACTGAAGTATTATCTCTCTATTGGTCCTGTGCTCATAATAATGACTTCAATAGATACTTTGAATAGTGATGATCATTAACAAACTGTTCCCCATCCCCTTCTTGCACCTCTGACACTGTAGTTGCTATTTGCAGGTTTTGGTGCACCGTATCAATTGTTATGTATAGAGTGTTTGAGGGGCCCCAACATCGGGGCCCACAGCTCCTTAGCTACGCCACTTCATACAATCTTAGGTTGTGGATGGGTCATGGAATTTTTTTTTTAAATAAATGATGCAACTTGAACTTTACCTATGACATGATTATTACTGCTTCCCTTACCTTTACTAAATTACCCTCTATGCCTACTTATTTATTATTTATTTATTTATTGTATTTATAAAGCGCCAACATATTACGCAGCGCTGAACATTAATTTAGGTTACAGCAATATGACAATACAGGAATACAAGAAAACCAGATCACACACCATAGTATGAGTACCAGGTAATGCTTAGTCAGTCACTGGATGGAGCATGGAGATTAGGCAAGTTATGTTCACTCAGATGCATAGCATGGGTTCACAGTAATGGAGGTGCAAGATCAGGTAGGACACAAAAGGAGCAGGACCCTGCCCAAAGTCTTACAATCTAGAGGGAGAGGTAAGGACACGAATGGTAGGGGACCAGAGTTCAGCTGTAGGTTTAGAGCACTTGTGAGGGGTAGTAGGCAAGAGTGAAAAGGTGAGTTTTGAGGGCTTTCTTGAAGATGTTGAAGGAGGGGGCTGCCCTAATGGGTGGAGGTAGTTAACTTTTAGAACTGAAGAATCATTGTATAGGATCATTAATTGCATCATATATAAATGTCGGCTTTCCCTCCACTTTAAAGAGCTATTCCATTTAGAACAAATGTCTGTATAGTATGTATTAATATACAAGTTATTTTGTAGCTTAACAACTCCGAAATAGTCATTCAAATTCAGCCGTCAGCTACAATAACTTTTTTGAAAAACCTAATTGAAACCACGGCAGCTGTGCAAGTCTTGGGGTTAAAAATAGCCAGAATTGTATTGTCCCTGTTTTGTTTAATTGATCCTTAAGTCTGCACAAAGCAGGACGTATAATGTATTGCATTCCACACAGATTTGCTGGTATTGCTGCATTCACACGTTTATTCCATGGAAAAAAAAAGGTGTCCTGTACATTCATATGTATGCTGGCTGTTTGCTTGCACCGGTGGTAGTAATCAGTACCACCTCAGTATGTGATATAAAGCAGAGGCTTGGAAGATTAAGGTACTTCTACATAATACAGTTTGATAACATTCTTCAGTTATATTGAGTTGATTTTGTTCTTTACCTAGGGGAAAAAGTACATGCACTTTAACCACTTCCCAACCATAGGTTTTTTCCCTCTAAAAACCAGAGCAATTTTCACATCATGCTTCTCCCATTCATTTGCCAATAACTTTATCATTACTTATCACGTCAAAATGCTAAGAATAATTTTATTTAATATGCATTTTAAAGGGAATAATAATCAAGAAAATCATTATTTCTCAGTTTTCAGCCAATTATAGTTTAAAATTAAAATGTGCTACGATAGATAAAGCCCACACTTTTTATTTGCCCATTTGTCCTGGTTATTACAACATTTAAATTGTGTTCCTAGTACAATGTGCGGTTATACTATTTTATTTTGAAATAAAGGTGTATTATTTCCATTTAGTGTTTTTTATATTGTATCAATAATTATATTTATCAATATTTAAATATAAATTAAAAAGTACCTAAGGTAATTATTTATGTATTTTTTTAAATTATATATATTTTTTTTGTGTGTGTTTTATTTTGGTTACTATGGGGTAGAGGTGAATGGGGTTAAAAAGTAATACAAAAATGTATTTATTTTTCTATATCATAGTATATGCGGGTTCATTTTTACTTTTTGGCCACAGGATGGCTCTAAGCTTAATTACCGAGTACTGTAAACAGTACACAAATATGTTATATGTAACTGTTTTACTTTTACTTGGTAAATGAATGCTGGTGTCTCACTGACACCAGTTTCATTGACTACAAGCACTGTGATCGACTTTGGGAACAAGCTGATCACAGAATGGCGGGATTGCAATGGAAGCAAATGCCACCGGCACTGCGATCGTGAACAGTGAGGTAAATAAAGGATTACATGAGGCCAAATCCCTCCAAAAAGTGAAGTACCTGCATCATGTTTGAATGCACGGAGGACGCCATCTGCGCCCTCTGTGCAGTTCCGCCGGGTCCCCGCAGTGCAATCACCTCCCCGGGCCGCTCCCGACCCCACAGCCTGGGTCGGGCTCTCCTGCCTCTTGTAATATGGCTGCTGGAGACAGCCTGTAGCGTGGATCAGGGGGGAAGGCCCTAGAGCTGCGCAGCCACACTCACGTCTATGCGGACTGCGCAGCCGCGGCCAGCTCCGGTGGCCTTATTACAAGAGGCAGGAGAGCCCGACCCGTGCGGTGGGGTCGGGAGCAGCCCGGGGGCGATTGCAAGGCAAGGACCTGGCAGGAAGGCAGAAGGCGTCCTCCATGCATTCAAACATGATGCAGGTACTTCACTTTTTTGGGATATTTGCCCTCATAAGTCCTTTAACCACTTGAGGACCCACCCTTTACCCCCCCTTAAGGACCAGCGCTGTTTGTTGGGATCTGTGCTGGGTGGGCTCTGCAGCCCCCAGCACAGATCAGCGGGCACGCAGAGCGATCAGATCGCCCCCCTTTTCCCCCCCTATGGGGATGATGTGCAGGGGGGGTCTAATCGCTCCTGCCTGCAGGCATGTTTCGGGGGGGGCACCTCAAAGCCCCCCTCCGCGGCAAAATTCCCCCCTCCCTCTCCTACCTGTCATGCCCAGTGATCCGGGCTGCACAGGACGCTATCCGTCCTGTGCAGCCAGTGACAGGACGTCCCCTGTCACATTGCGGCGATCCCCGGCCGCTGATTGGCCGGGGATCGCCGATCTGCCTTACGGCGCTGCTGCGCAGCAGCGCCGTACAATGTAAACAAAGCGGATTATTTCCGCTTGTGTTTACATTTAGCCTGCGAGCCGCCATCGGCGGCCCGCAGGCTATTCACGGAGCCCCCCGCCGTGAATTGACAGGAAGCAGCCGCTCGCGCGAGCGGCTGCTTCCTGATTAATCAGCCTGCAGCTGGCGACGCAGTACTGCGTCGCTGGTCCTGCAGCTGCCACTTTGCCGACGCACGGTATAAGCGTGCGGTCGGCAAGTGGTTAACCCATTCGCGTTCCGTCGTTTTCACGTGAGAAATGTTCACCTCCCATTCATTAGCCTATAACTTTATCACTACTTATCACAATGAACTGATCTATATCTTGTTTTTTCCGCCACCAATTAGGCTTTCTTTGGGGGTACATTTTGCTAAGAGCCACTTTACTGTAAATGCATTTTAACAGGAAGAATAAGAAAAAAATGGAAAAATTCATTATTTCTCAGTTTTCAGCCATTATAGCTTTAAAATAATACATGCCTCCATAATTAAAACACATGTATTGTATTTTCCCATATGTCCCGGTTATTACACCGTTAAAATTATGTCCCTATCACAATGTATGGCGACAATATTTTATTTGGAATTAAAGGTGCATTTTTTCCATTTTGCATCTATCACTACTTACAAGTTTAAAATAAAAAAAAATATAGAAGGGGGCGTGGCCGGAACGGGGATGTGAGCGGTCGCATCTCTCGGAGCTCTTCACCTCGTGGGTAACACTAGCCATGATACTGCTATTATCCTGCTACACACGGCACATTGTACCCCTCCCATCGGATACCTACCAATCCAGCGGGCAAAATGGGACCAAAGAAGACCGACAAAACCACAGAAAAAGTCACCGGCCCGATAGACAAGTTCCGCCGTGCGGATCAAGATGGCGGCGGACCAGTTACAGAGGAGGACGCGGCCTCCCAGCCGGACCTGTCTCCCTCTCCTGAAGCCCAATCAATACTGTCAGCAATCTCCGGTCTACAAACCTCGCTCACAGATACCTTCACCACCAAAATAGAGGAGGTTAAAGCTGACTTACATCTCCTCCGGCAGGATGTCCGCAACCTCCGCGAACGCGTCTCTGATGCCGAGGCCCGTATCTCCAAGCTGGAGGACGACTTCAGAACGCTCCCAGCTGACGTACGCACCTCACAAGGCCACATAAAAGCTATCATAGCCAGGCAGGAGGACATGGAAAACCGCCTGCGAAGATCCAACATACGTCTAGTGGGCCTCCCGGAGAAATCAGAGGGAAATGACCCTGCCCGATTCCTGGAAGAGTTGCTAACTACGCAATATGGCAGGTACTCTTTTTCTGCGGCCTTTTCTGTGGAGCGCGCCCACAGCATACCCTTTAAAAACAAACCGCCTGGAGCTCCTCCGCGTACCTTTATCGCCAAGCTTCTTAACTTCAAGGATCGGGATGCCGTTCTCCGATTATCCCAAGAACAAGGCAACATCCGTCTCGACAACGCCTCCATATCCATATATCCTGACTTCGGAGTGGAAACACAGAAGCAACGCGCCAAGTTTCAGGACGCAAAACGCAAGCTTAAAAACCTGGGCCTGCAATACGCTATGCTCTTTCCTGCCCGTCTAAGAGTCGTATCGGATGGCAAGACTCTTTTCTTTGAATCCCCTTCAGAGGTCCTTACCTGGATTGAAAAGAACAAGTCCCAGCCTAGCCCGGAAGACTGAACCATCTTCCTACGATAAGGTATCCTCTATTACCCCTGGCCTAAGCTGTACAAGCCTCGTATTATTATGTTGGTGCTGGCTCTGAGGCCCGGTATGACTTGGTGCTCTGCCGTGGCCTATGCTAAATTTCATGTACTCCTTCCAGAACTATACGAGCCAGCTATGTCGCACTTACCTTTTCAAGCAGCATGGTAAATACAGCTCCCTGTGCCGCAGGACCTATCTAGTGGCCCTAGTAAGGTACAGAGCAAGGCTGTATGCGACACCATATACTGAAGTCGCACCCACAGATGTCATTATTCTGTTATTATGTATTATGTTATCTTTGTATTTTCCTTGACTGTTATAGGATTATACATGTAAATCTTGTTATACCTATGTTGGTATTCGTTTCTGGGAAGAAGCTCTGGCCCTGCGTTCAGGGCTATGAGCCGGGTAATACCATTAAGTTCAATACTAACCCCCTCACTAGCGGCCGGGGGCCCCCTGCCCCGCCTCCCCCCAACTAAGATCTATGTTCCCCAATTCTTATATTCCCTCCCGAGATGGCTTCTCAATCCCGCTCCATTAGCACCCCCCTATCTCTGCTGACTTGGAATGTAAGGGGTCTACGGGATAGGGTTAAGAGGTCGGTGGCTCTAGACTTTCTACGCAAACAACATGTGGACATAATTGCACTGCAGGAGACACATCTGGACGGCACCCTCCATATGGCTTTACGCCGTACATGGATCGGTTGGTCCTTCCACTCCATGTTCTCCTCGCACTCCAGAGGCGTCTCCCTGTTTTTTGCTAAAAGTGTCCAGTTTCAACTGATCGACCGAATTATTGATGACGAAGGCAAATATATTTTTATGCACTGCTTATTATATAATGTTCCCACTTTAATTATTGCTATATATATACCTCCTCCATTCTCTTTTGCCGTACTGAAGCTTGCACTAAGCTTTATTGCCCTTTACCCACAGGTCCCATCGATATGGCTCGGGGATTTTAACTATGTTTTCTACCCCAGCACTGATAAAATCCCCCAACCAACCCCCTCGACCTCATTTACTAACAAGGACACTAAACTGGTAAATCTTCTCAAAGATGTCTCCATACATGATACTTGGTCGGTGAAATATCCTTCTACCCCGGCATTCTCGTGCTACTCTGCATCACATAAATCCCACTCACGCCTGGACTACATTTTGGTCTCCTCCTCCTTACTTACCAACATAAGTAAAGCAAGTTTCCTCCCTCCCCTTATGTCTGACCACTCTCCATACCTTATCCAGTTAAATTGGTCTTTCCCCCCTAAAATACCCACCTGGCGTCTACAGCCCTTTTGGCTAGCCAAAGTCAGTGAGTCAAAATCCTCTGAGGAGGCTCTTTCTCACTTTCTGGACCAACAGGGCCAATCTGCATCACCTACAGCGATCTGGGAGGTGTTCAAACAATTTATTAAACAACACTTCTCCGCCAGAATAAAAAGCATTAAAATTAACTCAGCTATAGATGAGCACGCGGCCCTTCTGGCACTACAAACGGCCACTTCAGACTTCAATGCGGACCCCTCCCCTACCCTTAATAATCTCTATAGATCTAAACTAGCTGCATATGAACAGATTCTGGTAGCTAAAGCAAACCGGAAAATCCTATTTTCCAAACAGAAAGTCTATGAATTTGGTGAACAGTGTGGGGCTCTGTTAGCTAAACTATCCAGGGAAATGCTTGCCCCGCAGGTTATCCTTAAAATAGAGGATGAGGAGGGCTCTACTCTTTCCTCCCCTCCTGAGATCCTGCAGCGTTTTGTTTCATTTTACAAAACTCTTTACTCCACAACCTCCACTACCTCTACATCTGCAACTGCGGCCTATTTAGAAACTATTCCCCTTCCCTCCTTAGATGAACCCAGCCAATCACTTCTAGATGCTCGAATAACAATCCAAGAAATTGAAGACGCCATTTCTTCTCTACCTCCCTCCAAATCTCCTGGCACTGATGGCTTGCCAGGGGAATTCTTTAAACAACATAGATCCCTATTGGCCCCTAAGCTTTTAGCATTATATAATCATGCTCTGGAAATAGGCACTCTGCCGTTCTCTATGAGAGAAGCTCTAATAATTTTAATCCTAAAGCCAGGAAAGAACCCACTACACTGTGAGTCATATCGTCCTATCTCCTTAATCCAGACTGATGTTAAAATACTAGCTAAACTACTGTCACAACGCCTGAACAAAGTAATCACCTCCTTAGTACACCCAGACCAATCTGGTTTTATTCCAGGTAGATCAACTTCCCTGAATATCAGAAGGCTATTTCTTGCCATGCAGGTAGAACACGAGAATGTCGGCACTAGAGTGGTGGCGTCCCTTGACGCCGCCAAAGCTTTTGACACCATTGAATGGGACTTCCTACTGTCTGTCCTACACCGCTTTAATATTGGCCCCCGCTTTATTGCTTGGGTTAAACTCCTTTACACCGACCCCTTTGCCCGGATCCGAATTAACGGTTGGATCTCTGATGCCTTCCCTATATCCAGAGACACGAGACAGGGTTGTCCACTGTCTCCCCTTTTATTTGACTTGGCGATTGAGCCCATTGCTGCTCTAATAAGGCAAGATCCCCAAATCCTAGGTCTGACAAAAGCAAACAAAACTGATAAAATCAGTCTATATGCCGACGACATGCTCTTATTCTTAAATGACCCTGGTCCCTCCCTTCATCGTGCTCTTCTCCTTATTGATAATTTCGGACAATACTCTGGGCTACGCATCAACTGGTCCAAATCCTACATTCTCCCCATTGATGTGTTCCCTCCAACCCTGTCTCAGGCCTCTTCTTCCCTTCAATGGGCATCAGAGATCACATACCTTGGTATCAAGATCTCACGTACACCACAAGATTTTACCCCTTTAAATTGGTCACCCCTACTACAATATATAACTGCCAAATTCCTGGCCTGGTCCAAACTTCCCATTAATGTAGCTGGCCGAGCAAACTTATTCAAAATGGTGCTCCTTCCCAAGATACTGTACGTCTCTTGGAATGCCCCGATCTATCTTCCATATGTCACTTTCTCTAAAATAAACGCCCTCCTAACGCAATTTATCTGGGGCTCCATGAGGCACTGCCTCTCTCTCACTACCCTACAGAACCAAAAGGACTGGGGGCCTGGCGGTTCCCAACTGTCATCTATACTATTTGGCTTCTCAATTATCACATATATACCATGACCTAACAATAAATAGAGATCGGACATGCTCCCTTATACACGACATCCCCCCCTTCGTCACTTGGACCCCCTTTCTGTTATTGCCACTGGAGCCAAAAAATCCCCCCATGCCAAGCAACTGCCAATAACCTTTCACCAAACCTTAAAGGTATGGGATACTGCACACAAGTACCTCGAGTTAGATGCCCCTCTGAAATTCACCCCATTATGGGAGAATCGTGGCCTCCCTGAACTTCGTAAGCTTCCTAATAGTCGACTATGGTCTGAACGTGGCATCATTTACTTATACCAAGTCCTCGAATCTGGCTCCATTGTTCCTTATGAACAACTAGCAACTACATTCCAACTTCCAGTATCTATGAAGTTTTACTACATGCAACTTTCACACGCCCTTAGAGCCCAGTTTACTGTGTTACCACCTTCTCTATCAGACTCTGCCATACTAAACTTTGTGACTGGCCCCTCTCCCAGTCAGTTAATATCAGCCTTATATGCAGCTATTATGCTGTCTGGTGCCACTCGTAGAGCCTTCACCTGGAAGACTCAGTGGGTGCAGGATCTTGGAGAGATCTCCGATGAAGATTGGGAGGAGGCCCTCGAAGATTCTGCTAGGGTTTCCCCCCACATTCCGGACAGGTTACTTAGTCTCTACGTGATGCATCGAGCCTACCTCACCCCGGTTAGACTAGCCACATTTCGAACTGGTTACTCACCTCTGTGTCCTAAATGTGCCCTGTCCCAGGGCACCTTTTACCATATGATTTGGTCCTGCCCCGAGGTAAACATTTTTTGGCAGCAAATTGTCAAATTCCTAAATGATAAAATGGGCTGCTCAGTTGCCCTTGACCCCAAACTCTGCTTACTTAACATGGTTTCTCATGACACCCACAATAAGTACACTAAAATTTTCCTCCTTAATGTCCTACATATAGCTCGCAAAGTCCTTACTAGACACTGGATACAACCGCAGGTTCCTGAGTTGATTGACTGGATGAGGGCAGTGAATTTAGTCCTTCCCTTCCATAAGGCCATATATACACGTAGGGCGACTGAACGTAAATTTCATGCTATATGGGATACCTGGGTCAACTCACGCTATACACGTTGTAGAACTTGACTTATCTACTGGATTTTTTTTTACATGCTCTACATTGCTTTGGTGTGGGGGGGTGGGGTAGACTTATGGGGTATTCGGCCGCTTAATGTATATAATGTTCACTGTTTGTAAGGGTTGCTGTTATATTGTTATGTTATAACATGTCTCTTGTTGGTCAACTCATCCTGCAAACTAAAGATATCCCTCCTGGACTTTCTTACTCTTCTTAATGCTTACATATTATTCTACTGTTCCACTTCATTAACCCTCAAACCTGTTATAAGAAAATATTTTCCGCCTGCGTGCGGTTAATTCAATGCCTTGTACCACACTGCATTATTCCCAATAAAGATGACATGTTAAGTTAAAAAAAAAAAAATAGAAATATTTCATCTTTACATTGATATTTAAAAAGTTTAGACCCTTAGGTAAATATTTACATGTGTTTTTTTTTTAATTGTAATGGCTTTTTTTTTTATAGTAAACATTTTATTTGGGTAGTTTTGGGAGGTAAACAATAGATTTATAATGTAAATGTGTGTTCATTTTTATTTTTTGTTACTTTCAGTTGTAGTATTACTTTTTGGCCACAAGATGGCGGCCATGAGTTTGTTTACATGACGTCACTCTAAGCATAACACACGCTTAGAGCGACGCATGGGGGAGGTGACAGCCAGAAAAAGCACAGCTTCCAAGAGAAGCTGTAACTTTTTCAGCGGGGGAGAGCAATCAGTGATCGGGCACCATAGCCCGATTCACTGATTGCCTGGCTAACGAACCACGGGCCGGGAGCACGCGTGCATGCGCGCGATCGGCCGCGGGAGCACGCGGTAGCGCGCATGGTTCCTGGACGTAGATTCTACGTCCAGGAACCAATATAGGTTAAGTGAAATTTCCAGGAGCATAAATATGTGTACCAGCAGTGGGGAAGGGCTAAAGGAACCACTAGTGTAAAAATTGTCAAATTAAAATACACATGTAGGCATAAATATACAATGTAAATTTGTCCCAGAACTAAATGAAGTATTATTATTATTATTTATTGTATTTATAAAGCTCCAACATATTACGCAGCGCTGCACAATAGATAAATGGGTTAACATACAAGGTAACGACATACAGGAAACTCACAACAAAACAAGATCATGCAAATGATTTGATAACAGTAAAAATTTGAAAGGTCCATCTCCTCATGGGGGATGTTCAGGGTTGTCTTTATATTGAAATGCTGTTACTGAATCACATTTGCTTAGTCCAACTGTCAAAATAGTTTGCAAATTAGTAAACCAGCTGGTCAACATCTTTGCATACATCCATTCCAGTGAGTGCTTTTCTAAAGTATAAAATAAATATTAAGAACCCCCATGAGGAGATGAACTAGTACAAAACCTGCCAGATTTCTCATATTTATACTGCCTGCTGTTCGCGACATCAACATAGGAGAAAAGTAATTCATAGTGCATTTTAATCTGAGTGAAATACTTTATATAAGTATTTATTTTAAACGATTGCTGTTATTGAATATACATACAAAAAACGTTTTCCAAACTGTAAATGAGTGGTTTATTTTAGAGAGGTCCTTCTCTTGTTGATATATACATTATTTAACACACTTAATGCTGGTGAAGCAGACAGAAACCCTTGCATTTCAAAAGCAGGCCAAGTAGGGATAACAGACTGTCAGCTTTGTGAGAACAAAGTATTAGTGTCAAACACTTAATAGGTGTGACTATGTGGGCCCTCTTAATTCATGTAAGTTTTTTTACCTCCTAACAAAGAATATTCAGTGTCCTTTTAGAAAAGCAGATTAAATACGCAGAGCTCATAGAGAACAATGCTGATGTACGATGACCAGAAAGATGTTTTCACACTGTTTCTGATGGGCAATCCCTGGAGACCTCATCCCTGTATTTGGTTAGCTTTGCATTCATTGCCTTTACACTCAGTTCATTATTTTGTTGCGAGCTTTAAGCACCCTTTTGGAAAGCCTTGGGGAGGATATGACAGAAGGCCCGTTTTATTTACCTTAGTGGCCTGGCTGTGTCATCTGGTTAATCATGTGGCTAATCGACAACATTGACAATCCTCCACTGACTGAGCTTAACAATGATGACTCATTCATATTTAATACAAAAGAATGTTTAAGTCATTCTCCGCCGTTCCCGAGATGATGGCCTGTCTTTGTTTTGAGACTCCTGAGAGCTTTATTTTAAACAGGCATATGTTCTAGCTCCTCACGGAGAACAGTCCACTGCAGCTGGACAAAAGGCTGGATCTTTATTGCTATTAGGAAAGTCTGTTAATCGATTTGTGTGGCGTGAAATGTGGGCTTGAGATTGACCCTGCATGCATGCATATATCAGTCTTTTACTATTGTTTGGTTTTGTATTACAAAAAAACAGCTGACCAGCTCTTCAGACAAGCCGCTGATGAATTAATCAGCTATGGCAAAAAAACACAGCAAAGTACACAATGAAATAAATTCACAATTCAGTGTACTAAGTACGATAGCAGAAAAAAAATACAGGTCACTATATAACTCAACAAATAAAGCAAAAATCACAGCTATACATCAAGAAAATGACACAGAAATAATCAATACATAGCCCCAGGCTTATGCTTTAGATAATGAATGAGACATTAATCTGATTATATTGCATACTCAGTACAAAAAACTGACATTGAAAAGCAGAGCCACAGATTTCTGCATGTCCTGATACTGTGAAAACAATAAAACATACTGTTTTTACTAGATATTTTTTCTAGAAGGAATAAAGTAGGTTTTACTCAGGATGCATTTCTTTATGACACTAATGTGAGGCTGAGCAGTGCATAGTAGCTACAATCAAAAAATGATTAGTATTATTATTGTATTGTTATTAATGATAAGATAGTTGCACATGATACTGGAACCTATAAAACTGGGATGACACATTTCTATATGAAAATATTAGCCATCGGTCGGAGACTGCTAATGGCCATCCAGCGCTGGAAGGCTGCAGACCGTAGGAGGAATGGGAAAGCTCTATAGGACCCAGAGCCTTAGTTTTCCTTAGGTGAGTATCTGTTTTTTTTTCTTGGTTTTATTTACACTTCATACTCCCCTTAAATATGTTTAACACCCATTTTTATCCTGTACCTCCTTCTGTAAAACTCTGCATATCAGCTGACAACTTTGCAATTTACTTAAAAAATTGACATTGAAAACAGTGCTGCTCAAATCCGGAACCAGGAGACATCCGGATAGTTCTATCCGGATATCTCTCAGTAAACCTGTGCGGGCTGGGCGGGGTGGGGGGTCAATCTCACCTGTCTGACGTCTTCTTCAGTCGTCCCTCGGCGCCTCCCACGATGTGCTCCAAGTGGCGGTCACGTGATTACAAACACTTCCTCCTTTCGGGTTGAAGGAGGAAGTGTTTGTAATCACGTGACGCGCATGGAGCATGGATGTCCTGCCAATCCTCTGCAGCTAATACTTTGATGAAATGATTTGCATGTTCACTCACTAAGCAGTAGTGATGCATCCTCTGAGTTCTCATGTGGAGCTGAATGCAAATATATCTTGTTTTAAGAAGGCACATTCATATTGAGTACGGTTTCACTTGTGCAACCAAAATAAAACTACTATTTTTCTCTTATCTTTTAAATCAAACTTGCTTACACTGATGAACTTAGAAATTTTCAAAAATATAAATCACAAAGAATTCTAAAGAGTCAGTACAGGGAAATATATTACGCAGCACATTTGTTTGCAAGGAAAGCCCGTGAGCTATAAATGTAGCCCAAGTTATACTTTGACTTGGGCTACATCTAAACTCATGGGCGTTATTGTTTTCAATGGTGGGTAGTTTATTTGATGTAGCATTGCTTTATTCCTCTGACAAAGCTCTATTTTTGAGTAAAACATGTTAGGTTTAGCTGTGTCTCTATAGTACCTGCACATTGTCATTTTTTGCCCGTTGGTCCAAACATTGCCTCTTGGACTGCAACCTAGCAAGCCAAGTGGTAAGTCTGGGATTTGTTTGCACCTAAACAAATCTCTTTTAAGTTGATGTTTGACACTGGACCACTGTCAACCCTTGGATAGGAGGTGCATTTTGTTTCTCACGTGCAACTCTCTAGTATTTGGTCCTAATTGCTATATGTTGGCTACCTCTATGTGAGTGTGTTTCTATACATATTTATTTTAATGCATTCCCTTGTGGGAAATGTGCTGAAAATTTTTAACAATGATATCTGAGTAAAATTGTACTTCTTCAAACCACTGGCATCACCGTGCCAGCCAACATGTGCATGGTTCAATTCTTGCAAAATATTACCTTTTTTTGCATTAAAGTGTATAATGCCAAATTTCCAGGTTAATTACAAAGCCCACAACATTCTGACAAAAATTTCCTATGGAAGACAGGGGTACTTGTGAAAGCGCCCAATAATGCAATAAATATCCAGTCACTATTTACATGGAGCTAAACAGCAATCACCTGGATAGATCTGACTTGAATGCCAGCCTCCCCCTTCTAGACTTTAGCTCGGCTTTTAATATCATCAGCCCTCTCATACTCCTGGAAAACGTTGCAGCACTCAAGGTCCATACCAACCTATGCCTATGGATCACGGACTTCCTCATCAACAGGTCCCAAGTCGGCAACCTGGGGGCTATCTCCTCACAACCAAGGGTTACCATTACAACACAGGTGCCCCACAAGGCTGTGTCCTGTCACTTATTCTGTTCTCCCTCTATATGAATAACTGCAGATCCACCACAAACTTTATTGAGGTCATCAAATTTGCTGATGATACCACCATTGTAGGCCTTGTTACCAAGAATGATGAGAAGGCCCACCATCAGCAGGTTTGATAGAATATGCCACCGGTGTAGTGAGAACAGGCTGGTCCTCAACACAGCCAAAACTGTCAAGATGATCATTGACTTTGGGAAGCATGCCCCCATCCCACCTCCAATCTAGATTGACGGCAAGGAAGTCGAACAAGAACCCTGCACCAACTGGGCACAACCATCTCCAATGACTTGAGCTGGAAGCTTCAGACCACCTCTCCCCAGAGGAAAGCTTCCCAGGGGTGGAATTGCAGCAGGTTTTTAGCTCATTAGCATTTCTGTGATCTACAATCTACAATAGCTTTTCAAACATTTTAAAATGTAAAGTGACAATGCCAAAAAAAATGCAAACATAAGGTTTCGTCGCAAGCACCTTTTTGCTTTTTTTTTTGTTTCCCATGCAGGCTGGAATTCCTAAAGGAATATGGAGCTTATGAATTAGAGGCTCTGCTGCTGAAAGAATACCAGCCTACATGGTTCATAAGATTGGGGAGCACGCTTTATAGAGAACCCATTAGACAATTACTTTTTCCCTTTTCTTGCTCAGAGTGTTGGGGGTAACCTAGATCTTAAAGCCTCATGCAATAAAATGAAAACTCCAGATTTCACCTTCCTAGGTAAAATGTATCACTAAGATTACTACTGGCTGAATGGGAGGTTAATATACTGTAAGTAAATTAGCCCCAGCACAAAGTGTGCTCTGCAAAGTGTAGAGGCCCAATGGAGTCATGTGGGTTTGTATTGATCAGGGCTCTAAATTCCCTAGGGAATACCATTGTGCATGGGGACAATGGTCTAAAAGTGTTTAGAAGCGAGACTACACACTGCTTGCTTTTTATATGTGTAGCTTGGACCCTGATACTCTGGTTTTGAAATACAACAAATGTGCATCCTCCACCTTTGAGACCATTGCTCCTCTGCGTACCAAATATCTTACTTGGATCATGCACAGTGGTTTGCTAATTCTATAAAAGAGCTGAAAAGACAAGGTTGAAAGCTTGAAAGACTGTGGCGCAAATCTCAGTCCACAGAAGACAAACATGCCTTAATCCTCCACTTGAAGAACTACCAAAACGTAATCACTGAGAAAAAGTCATCCTTTCTATCACATGAGATTGCAAATGCAGTTAACAAACCAGCCCAACTGTTCCACAGAGTGGAAAAACTCTGCAACCCGGCATACTAAAAATGTAATATCCAGTCTTCAAAGGAACTCTGTGACCAATTTGCCAATTTCTTCTCAGACAAAGTCTATATGGTCCAACATCCAACTTACAGTATCTGAGCCTAATATAGCAACAAAGACCATTAGCAGAGACAATGTAACACCTTGGTCATTGATGAAGACGTTACATCAAGCATCCTTCTTCACCTCCACCAAACTACCTGTGACCTGGATCCTGGCCCAACACACTTCATGTTGAACCGCCCTGACCTGTTTGTACCAGTATTCCTCAAAATTGTAAACTGTTCCTTACAATTGGGGATATTTCCTGCTTTACTGAAGTAAGCAATCCTTCTTGAGTGGCAGAATCCAAAAAGTGTCTATGGGGCCCTTCCTGTCCACCTCTGTACCACTTCAGTATGGGGTACCCCAGGGCTCAATCCTTTCTCCCCTGCTTTTCATGATTTACATGTTACCGCTTGGAAAACTAATCCAAAAATGTGGCGTGACATACCACTGCTATGCTGATGACACCCAACTAAATATTTCCATCAAGCCTGGTGTGACAGACCCAACTCCAACTATAAACACCTGCTTAGGCGATTTACAGCAATGGATGAGTGACTGGCTGAGACTAAATGCAGATAAAACTGACGTCCTTCTGATCGGAGGGCAGCGCATGACAACAAAACAACTTAACCATTTCAGCCCGCGGGGATTTTTCACTTTATGCATCAGAGCAATTTTCACCTCCCATTCATTCGCTAATAACTTTATCACTACTTATCACAATTTATTGATTTATATCTTGTCTTTACGCCACTAATTAGGCTTTCTTTGGGTGGTACATTTTGCTAAGAATTATTTTTTTATAAATGCATTTTAACAGGATTAATAATGTAAATTCATTATTTCTCAGTTTTCGGCCATTATAGCTTTAAAATAATCCATGCTACCATAATTAAAACCTATGTATTTTATTTGACCATTTATCTCAGTTATGACACAATTTAAATTTTGTCCCTATCACTATGTATGGCGCCAATATTTTATTTGGAAATAAAGGTGCATTTTTTCCGTTTTGCGTCCATCACTATTTACAAGCTTATAATTTAAAAAATGTTTGTATTATACCCCCTTCAAATGCATATTTAAAAAGTTCAGACCCTTTGGTGTGGGAAATAAACAGTTAATTTTTAATGTTATTATATGTGTAAATTGTAATGTAAAAAATATGTAGATGTAGTTTTACTATTTGGCCACAAGATGGCCACCTTCAGTTTTTTTTTTCTCCTTGTACTTCTCGCTAAGCGGAAGCACAGGGATGATGCAGAAAATGTTACGTGCAGAAAGACTGAAGCCTATTGTAAGAGCGCTTCGGTTTTTCTGCTGGGGACACGGATCGGTCCCAGGGCTACCGGGAGACAACACGGGGGCACACCCGCGATCGAGTGCGGGAGCGCACCAAAGCGCGGCACCGCAGCAGAGCAGCTGTCTGGACGTGAGCTTCATGTCCGGGCGGCAGAAATGGTTAATTTGCAGTCTTAACCACTGGGAATAGGAAGCACCGATCTACACAGCTCTGAGTATGTGTGTAGCCTGGGAGTTCTAATTGATGGGGATTTAAACTTCAGAACTCACATATTTGCTTTGGTGAAATCATCCAATTTTCACCTGAAGAACATTGCAAAAATCAAGCACCTCATCCCCCAGCTAACCTTAGTTCATGCCACGCATTCCGACTAGACTACTGTAATGCTCTCTACACTGGCCTTCCAAAAAAGGACTTGTACCACCTACAGCTGATACAGAATACTGCTGCCAGACTGTTAACCAACCAACCCTGTAACTGCCACATAACACCTTTCCTGCACTTCCTTCACTGGCTACCTATAAAATGGAGGGTCCTATTCAAGATCGGCCTACTGACAATTAAATCACTACAGAATCTGGGCCCTGGATACTTGAAATAAATGTTACAGCTGCGTAGCAATCCCTGCAATCTCAGATCCACAGGTTCTAATAAACTAGTCATACGCGGAGTCCACCTGAAAATGTTTGGTCCCAGAGCCTTCTGTCATGCTGCTTCTATGTTATGGAACTCCTTACCTCAGCAGATCAGGACAGCTCCATCTCTGAACGTGTTTAAATCCAGACTGAAAACCCAGCTGTTTAGTTTGGCATTTGCAGAAATATAATTTTTGTTGTGTGAATACTTCATACTACTACCAACTACTGAATCTGAGAGAGCCTAAGCGCTTTGAGTCCTATGGGAGAAAAGCGCTATAGAAATGTTGTTGTTGTTATTGTAGACATTTTTAAATTTAGAAGAAAATAATAGAGTTTTGTACAGATTGTTACAGGTATAGCAAGTCCCTATTTGGGTAATGATATCAAGATAGCAAAACAAGGTTTGAGTCTGGATAAAGGAAGGAAGGGAGTGTTAACATGGATGAGGGGTTCCTGTCAGGGCATTGCTTTAGTGGAGAGGGTCCATAGATCATGTTTCCTCCTCTTTTAGCCAAAAATAACCCTGGCTCTGCCTCTGGATTAAAAGGAAATCCTTCTGACTGTTATAATGATGTCATTGCTCCTTTTCACATGGAGGGTTGTTATCCCCACCTGACCAAGCATGATTAGGAATGGGCTTCTTGTCCAGGCCCCCTTTGAGTGCTTCATGATTTTATGGACTGCAGTGCAATCGCCCCCCCCCCCCCCCGGGCCGCTCCCGACCCCACCGCACGGGTTGGGCTCTCCTGCCTCTTGTAATAAGGCCGCCGGAGCTGGCCGCGGCTGCTCAGTCTGCATAGACGCGAGTGTGGCTGCGCAGCTCTAGGGCCTTCCCCCCCGATCCATGCTACAGGTTGTCTCCAGCAGCCATATTACAAGCATGTGAGCGTGTGTTTTAATACATTTATATACGGTTTTACACTATGGAGCCTATTGGTTTGTTTTGAGGTGCTTTTTGATATGAAACCGCAGTTGAATCTGTGAAGTGGACCGGTGGTGATCGTGATAGGCATAGGGAGGCCTTGACGTACCTGCAGGCACTGTGGACCCAATCTGACAGTGGGTCATTGTCTGGCGGTGAGTGTCCCATCTTAAGGGTGTGGTGGAGGAATGCATTGTAAAGGCTATCTGCATCACGAACCATAGCTGCGCGTCAAGCAATATAGTGGACTAGTAAACTTTGGGTCCGAGGTTTATGCTGGACTTTCATATGTGCGCTGTATCATAATATATTTTATTTGCATTTTTGTGTTTATAGTGCATTTTTCATGCATTTTGTTTTCCGATAAACTGTTTTCTAGCACTCTGCCTGCATTTTTACGCGTTTGCGGTTTGCATATACAAAACGCATATGCGTTTTGTATGTGTTTTCTAACATGCGGTTTTCTATTGTGTTTTATGCAAATCACTAGGAAAGCAACAGGAAGTGGAAATACATCAGAAAACAATTACAAAAAAGAATATAAAAACACATGAAAATGCATACAAGACGCATTACATTGCAAATTGTTTGACTTTCATTATGTGCATTTTTAAATTAATCCAAAACATAAATCAGTTTTATCGTTTGCAGTCAGAGATGAAAGACTGGAGAGATCACTGCACTAGCGCCATTAATAAAGTTCTCATGACAAACTGAAAGCAAACCTATGAAAGCATGGGGTCCCTCCCGATACCAGTAAGCTTCTGAATGCAGAGACAGGCTTCTGCTTCTTTCACCCAGCATTCTATGCCTGTTGACTCTGTATGTGGTGGATGGCATACTCCTTTCCAATCAACTGACATTGGCAATCAAAACACACAAAAACAGGTCTAACTGCCACAGCACTTTCATATATATTGATTTTTACATCTTGTAATTATCCTTCTGTTAAGGATTACCTTTGTCCCAATAAAAGATAAGATAAGTTACTTTCACCTGGACATATTTTTTTTTCTCAAACACATTTCTTCAATGTAAATGAGCTAAAAAAAAAAAATCATTAAAAAAAATCCAATGGCAATCGTGAAACAGTAGGGAGTTTTCAACTAACTCAAAGATAACTTCTAATAAATGTATTTTGACATTATTAGCTGAAATGCTTTTAACCCCATACACAGGCCCGGATTTACATCACAGGAGCCTATAGGCACAGATGTCCTGGCACCCTAACCCCCCCCCCCCCCCCATGAACCTACAAATGTCTGCCGAACCACATCGCAAGTGTGCTGGCTGGCCCAACTGTCACTTCTCCCTTAGTTCCCTTGCCCCTGTTATAGCCAGAGGAGCTATCCTTAGTATTAAGAAGCTAGAGGTGCCCCCAAAAATTAGGTAGCTAGAGTTGCCCCCATACATTAGGTAGGTGGAGTTGCTCCCGACAGAAGGAAGATCTGGTGAGTGGAATGCCAAGACCCGGGTGAGTAACCTCTCATTTACACTTTGCTTGGGATTCTGCATGGATAAGGCAGGAGGGAGGCACTTGGGGTGGGGAGGGGAGGGACCTGCCTTTCCATCATCAGGCACATGCCTACACTGCCTTACAGTAAATCCATCCATGCCCATACACTGCCTGATTTGTATCCAAACCTAAGCATGTACATGTGTAATGTCACATGTGTATGTTGCTTAAAGAACACGTGTCAGATTGTTAACCAAGTACATCACGTAAATAATACTTTAAAATAAAAGAGTGTTTCTGTGATCCCTACTAGGGATGATCGGAATGAGCAAATTCCGTTCCACCGGGATTGCAGAATTCCGCCACCACTAAATTCCGTCGCCATTACATTTCCGCGGAAATGCTCGGAATTCCGCATTCCTGTGAAAAATTAAAGTGATCGCAAATGAAACTTTGTTTATGCTAAATGGTAGCCCATGGGACCTAGTGGCTGTTCCCCCGGTTTTGCAGCAGGAGGTGTCTCTTATGCGGTGGTCCCATGGCGGTCATTTTGGCGCCGCAGGAGGTGTTGCTTATGCCATGGACCCGGTGGTCCCATGGCGGTCATTTTGGTGCCGTGGGAGGTGTCGCTTAAGCCATGGGACCTAGCGGTGGTTCCATGGCGGTCATTTTGGTTCCGCAGGAGGTGTCGCGTATGCTTTGGGACCTGGCGGTGGTCCCATGGTGGTGGTTTTTGCGCTGCAGGAGGTGTCACGTATGCTTTGGGACCTGACGGTGGTTCCATGGTGGTTGTTTTGGCGCCGCAGGAGGTGTCGCGTAAGCTTTGGGACCTGTCGGTGGTCCCATGGCGGTGGTTATTGCACCGCAGGAGGTGTCGCGTAAGCTGTGGTACCTGGCGGTGGTCCCATGGCGGTGGTTTTGGCGCCACAGGAGGTGTCGCGTAAGCTTTGGGACCTGGCGGTGGATCCATGGTGGTGGTTTTTGTGCCACAGGAGGTATCGCGTAAGCTTTGGGACCTGGCGGTGGTTCCATGGCGGTGGTTTTTGTGCTGCAGGAGGTGACGCATAAGCTTTGGGACCTATACAAAATGGTGGGATAGGTGAGATAGCTAGGGAGCTGGTTGCCAGCATAATGCTGGATACACACGGTGCGTTCGTGCACTCGATTTTCCCGTCGATTCGTTTATTTCCAACATGTCCGATTTGGATTTCGATGGATCGTTAGGTCGATTCGGCATACTTTGCATGCGAATCGACCTAACGATCCATCGAAATCCAAATCGGACATGTTGGAAATAAACGAATCGACGGGAATCGACGGGAAAATCGAGTGCACGAACGCACCGTGTGTATCCAGCATAAGATTGATTGGTTTTTGTTAACACTGTAATTGGTGCTGAAAAAATTCTGATTTTTATGAAGAAATCAGTTTGGGTGGTTTTTGTAAGCCCCTGATTGGTGCAGAAATTCTGATTTTCATGAAGAAATCCTGTTGTTTTCACTTTAAACTTATTCTAGGGGCTTCCTTGTGATTGGCTAACAAAATTCCCCTGGAATTACGCATCGTTCCGCGGAATTTCCACTATAGCGCTATGGCAATTTCGTTCCGATGTGACGGAGCGGAATCACCAAATTCCGGGCCGGAATAGCGGAAAATGGAATTCTGCGGAACGCGGTGAGCATCCCTAATCCCTACTATATTTTCTCACTTTGCTGGTTTGACACAAACTGTAGGTTTGTTGGAATATTGCCAAAGTAAAACTACTTTAAAAAAGGGATTATCTTGCTACTGGTTTACTTAATTTAAGCATGTGAAAGATGTACTTACATTAATACTGTTCAAAAAAGCAATTTGAACGATCATCCAGCCATTTAATTAATGAAATTAATTTATGGCAGATATAAAAAAGAATAACATCTAACATCATGTGAGCTATTTATTGCGCTGCGGATATATGAGAAGATATCATACAACATAGTATCCCTTGAAGTCACTCCTTTGTTAACACATTCACAGAACATTATCTTTATCATATCTTGGAACTGCTAAGATTAAGGGTCATTTTATCACTTTGAGAAGTTGTTGCTACTGTGATGAAGTTGTGAATTGATCACTAACATGACAACTGGTGACAAGTCAGCTTCATTAGTTTGGTACTTGGCTTTTAATTACAACTGATTAGCCTGCCTGTTAGAAGTGGCAAGCGAAAAAATTAACAGCTTCTGCTCTTGTGATCTCTCAATTTACTTCTATCTGTTCAAAGCTCTTGTGTTTTGTTTACATTACAAAATACTTAACCAACAGGGGTTGTATGTATTTTAAAATAAAAGTATATTTGTTTTTTCAGGTCCACTTAATTGTTTCTAACTATCAAATTTGCGATATTAAAATAAAGTGTACCATTTTATGTATCACGCCATACTAAAGTTACTGTATCTGGTGCTTACCAGGTACTATAATTTTGTAATTCTAACTAACACAGATTCCACCGCATCATTATATATATAACAAAACTGACAGTGAAATGGAGAAGCCATGTTTCATGAAATTTACCATTTAACATGCTAAATAAAATCTGCAGAACCTGAGATGTAGCTCTTGGTATAGCTTGCATATTCTTTGACTATTGCATGGTCTGTCCTGGGTGTAATATTTCTGGGATGTCCATTCTTGGGAAGACTGGCAGCTGTTTTTAAATTTTTTTTTTGCTTATGAATACTTTTTCTTATTGTAGAATTAAAGAGAAACTCCAACCAATAATTGAACTTTATCCCAATCAGTAGCTGATACCCCCTTTTACATGAGAAATATATTGCTTTTCACAAACAGACCATCAGGGGGCGCTGTATGACTGATTTTGTGCTGAAACCCCTCCCACAAGAAGCTCTGGGACCACGGTACTTTTGGCGGTTTGTTACAATGTAACAAGGTTCACAGACAGGAATTCGCTGTTTACAGCTGTCTCTAACAGCCAAAACAGCTAGCAGCAGCTACATAACCTGCCCACAGTAAAAATGTCACCATGTAATAAATGTCAGAATGTAAATCGGGGAGAGGAAAGATTTTACAATGAGCAAACACTGACTAAATCATTTATACATAATTATTGTAAAAATGAAGCACTTTTTTTATTACATTATTTTCACTGGAATTCCTCTTTAAGGGCTCCAGGTAGAGATGAGCGTAATGACCTAATTACGATTTTGCGAAATTTCGCGTAATTAGTGTAATTACGATTATGGCCGTAAATACATAATCGTAATGAAGAAAGATTTCGCGAAATTTCGCGTAAGCGTAATTTTCGCGTAATTTTCGCATTACAGTCGTATCATGCCGTAATTTCGCATTAAACGCTACCGTAATTTCGCGTTAAACCGTAACGCTCCGTATAATATAAAAAAGCCGCCGACTTTAAGGGTTAATAGCAAAGCCCCCTTAAATGCTAAGAGCCTCAAATTTGGAGAATATATTAAGGAGATCAGGAGGAATAAGAGGAAAATTTTTTTTTTCAAAAAGACCTTATAGTTTTTGAGAAAATCGATGTTAAAGTTTCAAAGGAAAAATGTAAACATTTAAAAACCCGCCGACTTTAACGGTTAATAGCAAAGCCTGCTTAAAGTTTAGGAACACCAAATTCCCAGGGTATATTAAGGGGATCAGTGGGAATAAGAGGAAAATTTTTTTTTTCAAAAAGACGTTATAGTTTTTGAGAAAATCGATTTTTAAGTTTCAAGGGCGAAAATGTCTTTTAAATGCGGAAAATGTCAGTTTTTTTTGCACAGGTAACAATAGTGTATTATTTTCATAGATTCCCCCAAGTGGGAAGAGTTTTACTTACTTCGTTCTGAGTGTGGGAAATATAAAAAAAAAACGACGTGGGGTCCCCCCTCCCAGACCTCTTTAACCCCTTGTCCCCCATGCAGGCTGGGATAGCCAGAATGCGGAGCACCGGCCGCGTGGGGCTCCGCACCCTGACTATACCAGCCCGCATGGTCCATGGATTGGGGGGTCTCGGAAGGGGAGGGGCAGCCAAGCTTTCCCCTCCCCCTCCGAGCCCTTGTCCAATCCAAGGACAAGGGGCTCTTCTCCACCTCCGATGGGCGGTGGAGGTGGAGGCCGCGATTTCCTGGGGGGGAGGTTCATGGTGGAATCTGGGAGTCCCCTTTAAAAAGGGGTCCCCCAGATGCCCACCCCCCCTCCCAGGAGAAATGAGTATAGAGGTACTTGTACCCCATACCCATTTCCTTTAAGAGTTAAAGTAAATAAACACACAGACACTTAGAAAAAGTATTTTAATTGAACAAAAAACATAACCACGAAAAAAGTCCTTTAATATTCTTAATTAACCATTAATACTTACCTGTCCCTTTGAATAAATGATCCCTCGCAATATCCTCAGAAATGTTCTATCAGTTACAATGTAACAAAGTTATTACAATGTAACAACTTTGTTACATTGTAACTACGCCGCACCCGATGCCACTCGCCGCTCAGCCGCCGCATACGCGTCCGTGCAGGACGCTAAGTCCCCGCAGCTCCCGCTGTCCACCCCGCCCACATCTGTCACCCACATGTCACCCACATGTGGGTGACATGTGGGTGACATGTGGGAGAGGCGGGGAGGGCAGCGGAGCCGGCGGGGACTTAGCGTCCTGCACGGACCCGACAGAGCTCTGAGCTATATAGCTCAGAGCTCTGAGAAGCATCTTTGTATTTGGGCTCCAAGGAGCCCCATTGGTCCTTAGCAGACCAATGGGGTTCCTTCAAATCAGAAGGAACCCCATTGGTCTGCTAAGGACCAATGGGGCTCCTTGGAGCCCAAATACAAAGATGCTTTCGAGAGCTCTGAGCTATAGCTCAGAGCTCTGTCGGGTCCTGCAGCGCAGACGCGGCGGCGGCGGCGGCGGTGAGTGACGTCGGGTGCGGCGTAGTTACAATGTAACAAAGTTGTTACATTGTAATAACTTTGTTACATTGTAACTGATAGAACATTTCCGAGGATATTGCGTGGGATCATTTATTTAAAGGGACAGGTAAGTATTAATGGTTAATTAAGAATATTAAAGGACTTTTTTCGTGGTTATGTTTTTTGTTCAATTAAAATACTTTTTCTATGTGTTTGTGTGTTTATTTACTTTTAACTCTTAAAGGAAATGGGTAAGGGGTACAAGTACCTCTATACTCATTTCTCCTGGGAGGGGGGGTGGGCATCTGGGGGACCCCTTTTTAAAGGGGACTCCCAGATTCCACCATGAACCCCCCCACCCAGGAAATCGCGGCCTCCACCTCCACCGCCCATCGGAGGTGGAGAAGAGCCCCTTGTCCTTGGATTGGACAAGGGCTCGGAGGGGGAGGGGAAAGCTTGGCTGCCCCTCCCCTTCCGAGACCCCCCAATCCATGGACCATGCGGGCTGGTATAGTCAGGGTGCGGAGCCCCACGCGGCCGGTGCTCCGCATTCTGGCTATCCCAGCCTGCATGGGGGACAAGGGGTTAAAGAGGTCTGGGAGGGGGGACCCCACGTCGTTTTTTTTTTTATATTTCCCACACTCAGAACGAAGTAAGTAAAACTCTTCCCACTTGGGGGAATCTATGAAAATAATACACTATTGTTACCTGTGCAAAAAAAACTGAAATTTTCCGCATTTAAAAGACATTTTTGCCCTTGAAACTTAAAAATCGATTTTCTCAAAAACTATAAGGTCTTTTTGAAAAAAAATGTTTTCCTCTTATTCCCACTGATCCCCTTAATATACCCTAGGAATTTGGTGTTCCTAAACTTTAAGCAGGCTTTGCTATTAACCGTTAAAGTCGGCGGGTTTTTAAATGTATACATTTTTACTTTGAAACTTTAACATCGATTTTCTCAAAAACTATAAGGTCTTTTTGAAAAAAAACATTTTCCTCTTATTCCTCCTGATCTCCTTAATATATTCTCCAAATTTGAGGCTCTTAGCATTCAAGGGGGCTTTGCTATTAACCCTTAAAGTCGGCGGCTTTTTTATATTATACGGAGCGTTACGGTTTAACGCGAAATTACGGTAGCGTTTAATGCGAAATTACGGCATGAACGAAACGCGAAATTTCACGTTGAAAATTACGCTTACGGTATTTTCAATTACGATTTTAATGGCAATTTCGCTACGCTAATTTCGCATCGTAATCGCAAATTTCGCATGCGTAATTATTGTAATGCGAAATTACGAAAATTTCAGCTCAACTCTAGCTCCAGGTTGTTTGAAAATGGCCTAATAGCCCTTTTTAAGATTGATGGCCAACAGCAGATTATTGCTGATGTCTTTCCTCTTTGGTATTGGGTTGACACAAACCTAAATGTTGCAGATCGGCAAACTACCAAAACACCTGCTTTTATAAAGGTGGTCACATTTGCTTATGATCAGTTTATTAAGTGCAATATATGTCTGCTACCTCCTCTTTCAGTTTTGATGGAAGTAGGAAGGATGTACCTAGTTTTTCACAGTACTTCTGCATTTTAACTTAGCCTTTGTTAAATAAACAATTATATAGTTTAAAATGTAGTGTTTTTTTTTTTTATCTGATACTGTATGTAATTTTAAGTACTACTAAAGACTAGGCAATTTATATTACATAGTATATCTTGATGCTCAAAACTCTAGATTTGAAAGAGTGTGCGCACGCACGTACGCACACACACACACACACACACACACACACACACACACACACACACACACACACACACACACACACACACACACACACACACACACACACACACACACACACACACACACACACACACACACACACACACACACACACACACACACACACACACACACACACACACACACACACACACACACACTGTAATGTCCACACCCCTGAAATCAATCATGTTCTCAAAAAAGGACATAATCTGATATAGAGCTTGATTCACTAAATGCATGTACAACTGCCATGCTCAAACAGCACAACAGAGTAGTACGCACTTTGCAAATAGTGTGGCCTGTGATACCTGAATTACTTGAGTGTTGCTATGAGAATGAGTGTTACAAAATCAGCATAATGCACAGGCACTACAGGTTTACTTAATTGTGCAATGTGCGCTACTCTTGTAATGTAAGTACTAGAACAATTGCCATGAATTGCCATGTCTGTGCATGGCAATTTTACAGTTTGTTAGTGTATCGAACCCAAAATCCACTAATGCTTTATCCTTGCTTGCCTGGATTTTTTTGTCTTCTGTTAGGTAGCAGGAGATAAAACAAACAACAACAATCCACAAGGACTCGACCCTCCAAAGGTGAATTACAGTGAAATATTTATTTATATATAGCAGTAATACAGCACACTAAAAAAGCACAACGTTTCGGGCAGAGGCCCTTTCTCAAGTGCTCAAGTCATCTGGCAACACATTGTGAATATATCAAACTTTACTTACACGCCACACCCAAACTAATTTGGGGGCGGGCACATACTTAAAGTTACATTAAGGGCCCTTTTCCACTAGCAGTCGCTAGCGTTCGCGCTGAACGCTAGCGATTGCTGAATCGCAATTCCGCCGTTTTACCCGACGTTTGCGGCCGCGATTTTGCTATGCTATGCACTGCATAGCAAAATCGCGGCAAAAGTCGCTCCGCGGCGCGATCGCGATCAAGTAAAAAACGAATCGCGGTAGTGGAAATGACCTACCGCGATTCCTATGTTAAAAAGCAAACCGTAGCGATTGTAAAATCGCTAGCGGTTTGCGGTTTTGCGATTCAGCTAGCGCAAACGCGCTAGTGGAAAAGAGCCCTCACCCTTACAGGGTAAGGGAGCAGCAAAAATAATCATAAGAAGCATCTAAGACTAAAATCTTCATTGAAGCCGTACGGTGATTGAGTCCCCAGTTTTTCCATCCACCAAGCCTCACGTCTTAATAAGGTGGTCCTGCGATCGTGGCCCTCATGGAACTGCACTACCTCCAGAACCAACCATCTCAGCTGACTCACCCTGTGTCCAAATTCCTTGAAATGCCTTGCTAAGGGGGGATCCCAATTTCTTTCCTCCTCCCCCTTTTGTTTTTATTAGGGTTCTGTATATTGCTCCTATGTTTATTAAGTCGAGACTTAACGTCTCTCTTAGTCTGCCCTACATAGGCCAACCCGCAGGGGCATTTGATATAATATATCACCCCTTTAGTGTCACATGTCGCATAATCTTTAAGGGGTATCAGGGTACCCTGGCGTAAATGTCTAACCTCAGTTCCCCTGATAATACCATTACAATTTTGGCACTGCAGACAGGAGAAGGTGCCCACTTTTTGTGGTCCCAAAAACATTTGTGTGGGCCCCCTGTTCTCCCTATATCAGCACGGACCAAATGGTTCCTAATAGATTTCCCCCTTCTATATACAAATCTAGGAGGGTTCCTACAAATGGTGGACAACTGGGGATCCGCCTCAATCACCGGCCAATACGCAGACATCGTATCTCGCAGAACAGTCGACTCTCGGCAAAAAGTAGTCACAAAATTAACTTCATTTCTCTCGTCCTGTTTCTCCCTATTATATGTTCTTAATGCTTCACGATCCAATCCTCCCACCTCTGCTGCTATTTCCTCACATCTTTTTTTTACTGTAGCCCCTTTTAGTAAAATCTTGCGTGAGGAGCTGTGCCTGCTTCACATACAGATCGTCTGAGGATGTTCTCCTCCGTATTCTAACGTACTGACTCTTAGGGAGCCCATTCACCAGTGGCTTAGGGTGGCAACTGCTGGCCAATAGATATCCATTTTTATCGGTTTCTTTCCTGTATAAATCAGTTTCAAAATGTCCCGACTTCTTCCTAACCTCCACATTTCCTTGAATATGGAGGATTACATCCTCAGACGATCTGTATGTGAAGCAGGCACAGCTCCTCACGCAAGATTTTACTAAAAGGGGCTACAGTAAAAAAAAGATGTGAGGAAATAGCAGCAGAGGTGGGAGGATTGGATCGTGAAGCATTAAGAACATATAATAGGCAGAAACAGGACGAGAGAAATGAAGTTAATTGTGTGACTACTTTTTGCATAGAGTCGACTGTTCTGCGAGATACGATGTCTAAGTTTTGGCCGGTGATTGAGGCTGATCCCCAGTTGTCCACCATTTGTAGGAACCCTCCTAGATTTGTATATAGAAGGGGGAAATCTATTAGGGATCATTTGGTCCGTGCTGATATAGGGAGAACAGGGGGCCCACACAAATGTTTTTGGGACCACCAAAAGTGGGCACCTTCCCCTGTCTGCATTGCCAAAATTGTAATGGTATTATCGGGGGGGCTGAGGTTAGACATGCACGACAGGGTACCCCGATACCCCTTAAAGATTATGCGACATGTGACACTAAAGGGGTGGTATATTATATCAAATGCCCCTGCGGGTTGGCCTATGTAGGGCAGACTAAGAGAGACGTTAAGTCTCGACTTAATAAACATAGGAGAAATATACAGAACCCTAATAAAAACAAAAGGGGGAAGAGGAAAGAAATCGGGATCCCCCCTTAACAAGGCATTTCAAGGAATTTGGACACAGGGTGAGTCAGCTGAGATGGTTGGTTCTGGAGGTAGTGCAGTTCCATGAGGGCTATGATCGCAGGACCACCTTATTAAGACGTGAGGCTTGGTGGATGGAAAAACTGGGGACTCAATCACCGTACGGCCTTAACGAAGATTTTAGTCTTAGATGCTTCTTATGATTATTTTTGCAGCTCCCTCACCCTGTAAGGGTTAATGTATCTTTAAGTATGTGCCCGCCCCCCAATTAGTTTGGGTGTGGCGTGTAAGTAAAGTTTTATATATTCACAATGTGTTGCCAGATGACTTGAGCACTTGAGAAAGGGCCTCTGCCCGAAACGTTGTGCTTTTTAGTGTGCTGTATTACCGCTATATATATATAAATATATCGCTGTAATTCACCTTTGGAGGGTCGAGTCCTTGTGGATTGTTGCTGTTTGTTTGGACTACATGGTGAGGTGTGATGGGCCTCTGACCGCATTGGACTCCCCGTCTGACACAAAGAATCCTCTGTGGCCGGCAGGTACACTTTGTTCTTGCAGGAGATAAAACACTCAGGCCTATATAAAATTAACTTTTTCTTCTAAATATTCTGCTAGGTGATATTTTTAAACTTGTCAATATAAAATGCATTTTAAATCACCAGCGAGCAAGAAAATACTAAAAATAATTTTGACAGTACTTTTCACCTACTTTTTGTTACCTTTGCAGAGTGCTGATAATTACTTTAATTAGAAGATAAAAAAATAACTCCTAGGACAAAAAGTTGATTGCATATGGGCCTTGCTCTCTTATTATTCTGCATTGCATATCCTGCAGCCGTTTTATAATGTTTGTAAAGCATGCTGGAGTTCCTACCTAACAGGAAAGTTTAGCAGTATGTTTAGGCCCGTAGGCATCCTTACTAGCATAATACTTGGTGACATACTTCTCTTATGGAAGGATGCATATCCCAAACAGCGCTGGTCATTGCCTAGCATTCTAGTACTCAGAGGATGTGAAGCCTGTGATCACAACAATATGAATTTGTTTGGTGGAGTACTTTATTATGTAAAAAATTAAATAAAAAGCATTAATCTAATATTCGTTACAGCTAAAAGAAACTAAAAATGTTAATTGTATGCAAAAGAATAATTAATAAAACTGACAAATGTGAATAGCTGTTAGAATTGATTTGCTCTGAGATTCACACATCATGTTGTATTAATGAAATTAACGGGTTTGTGAGTGGATAGGCTGCTGCTGGAGGATTGTAAGTGTTGCAGATAGCAGATATGGTAACATAGTGTAAATAGCTGTCTTACCAGTTTACAGCTCAAATTAAATGTATCAGGTGACTTCCCTTATAACTACATTTATTGGCTTAAGGTACCCATACACTTTGTATACAATGTTTTCAATAGATTGGATGGTAGGTTTGATGTAAACATTAAATCTAATGTAAATCTATTTAAAAATAAGGCCCTCCTGCATGGGCGTCCGCACGTTGGGCAAATTGGGGCGGCTGCATCCACCTGGCCGCCCGCTGCCCCCCCTGGCCACCCCCTGTCCGAATCAGTGGCGCCCCCCGTACCCCCCACCTAACTCAGCGCAGTGAAGGGGGAGCAGCAGGACGTCCCCCCTTCCCTCACCTTGGGGCTCCCCCTTACTCGCTCCCCCCCTCCATAATTTAGCGGTGGGCGCAGCGAAGCTGAACACTTCCTCTATTCCGTGCATGCGAGGAAGGCTCTGTGCGCAGCTGGTCTGGTCTAGTCAGTGACATTAGACCAGCAACTCACAGATCTCCCTCTCGCGCAGGCAATAGAGGAAGTGTTCCGCTCCGCTGCCGCCCGCTGCCAGCTGCTTCATTATGGAGGGGGGGCCGAGGAAGGGTGAGCCCCAAGGTGAGGGAAGGGGGGGCAACATCCCCCCTTCCCCCCCACTGTCACAACTGGGGGGGTCCCTGTCACTACCTGAACTGGGGGTGGGGGGGTCCCTGTCACTACCTGAACTGGGGAGGCTCCTGTCACTACCTAAACTGGGGGGTCCCTGTCACTACCTGAACTGGGGGGTCCCTGTCACTACCTGAACTGGGGGGCTCCTGTCACTACCTAAACTGGGGGTCCCTGTCACTACCTGAACTGGGGGGGCTTCTGTCACTACCTAAACTGGGAGGTCCCTGTCTCTACCTGAACTGGGGGGGGGGGTCCCTGTCACTACCTGAACTAGGGGGCTTTTGTCACTACCTAAACTGGGGGGCTCCTGTCACTACCTGAACTGGGGGGGTCCTTGTCACTACCTGAACTTGGGGGGGCTCCTGTCACTAGCTGAACTCGGGGGCTCCTGTCACTAACTAAACTAGGGGGCACCTGTCACTACCTAAACTAGGAGGCACCTGTCACTAGGCCAGCCAGTCCAGCATCACCGCCGGCCAGGCCAGCCCAGAATCACCGCCAGCCAGACCAGCATCCCCGCCAGCCCAGCATCACCGCCAGCCAGGCCAGTCCAGCATCACCGCCAGCCAGGCCACAGCATCCCTGCCAGGCCTTTTGGCCCACACATCATCCCCAAGCTAGCCAAATAACAGTATTGCCAGGCCAGCCAAGCACAGCAGCCAGGAGAATTCAGAAGCCAGGTGAGAGGTGTCTACCATATTAAGAGGACATTCTTCCTATTCATGTGAAATGCTGTCTATGTATGTGCCTCATGACTGCTGAATTTGTCTTGTTGGGGGCCTCATGGTTACTGAATTTGTCTTGTTGGGGGCCTCATGATTGCTGAATTTGTCTTGTTAGGGCCTCATGATTGCGGAATTTGTCTTGTTGGGGGCCTCATGATTGCTGAATTTGTCTTGTTGGGGGCCTCATGATTGCTGAATTTGTCTTGTTGGGGGGCCACATGATTGCTGAATTTGTCTTGTTGGGGGGCCTCATGATTGCTGAATTTGTCTTGTTGGGGGCTTAATGATTGCTGAATTTGTCTTGTTGGGGGCCTCATGACTTCTGAATTTGTCTTGTTGGGGGGGGCCTCATGATTGCTAAATTTGTCTTGTTGGGGGCTTAATGATTGCGGAATTTGTCTTGTTGGAGGCCTCATGACTTCTGAATTTGTCTTGTTGGGGGCCTCATGATTGCTGAATTTGTCTTTTTAACCCCCCTGACATTACAAAAAAAAATCGCCAGGGGGGCGGCGCAGCACTTTTTATTTATTTATTCATTTTTTAAATCATGTAGCTAGCCTAGCGATAGCTACATGATAGCCGCTGTGCAGCGGCATTTCCCCACCCCTTCCGATCGCCTCCTAATCACAGTTTATTTTCAACTTGGATTTTCCATAATGTTCATGTATGAGTTAAAACATTTGTGTTTAGTTTAAATTGCTGTGTTGGCACTTTGCGATAGATAAGTGACTTTTGGGTTGCAGTTTGGGCACTCGGCCTCCAAAAGGTTCACCACCACTGTCCTAGTCTAATGTCCCACCATTGCTAAGTTCATGTAAATGTGTATCCACCCGAGACCACACCCACATTGTGGTCCTTTTCAACACCCATTTTTTGGCGCGGCACATTACGTACCCCCAATTTTAGTGCACCGCACAATTTCCCCCAAAATGAAATCAGATATCCCCACAAAATGCAATCAGATTGGTGGCAGATATCCCCACAAAATGCAATCAGATTGGTGGCAGATTTCCCCACAAAATACAATTAGATTGGCGGCAGATATCCCCACTAAATGCAATCAGATTGGTGGCAGATATCCCCACAAAATGCAATTAGATTGTCGGCAGATATCCCCACAGAATGCAATTAGATTGGCAGCAGATATCCCCACAAAATGCAATCAGATTGTCGGCAGATATCCCCACAAACGCAGGTCCTCAGTTAGTGGGGGCCCCCATGCTGCCTACAAGTAATACAACTAGCTATTGCATTTATTAATATTAAACCCTGGTTATCCTCAGTGGGTATCTTATATATTAATGACTTATTTAGCGGAGGCCTCATCAAAACTTTCCCACAGCTTTCTAGATCTAAGGGAATTACTATACCAGCACTACCAAGACACTTAGCAGCTTTTCTCAAGGCACCTTTCTCCTTGCCTAAAGGCATATCTTGTTGGTCTGCAGAAATAGTATCTAAACATGCTCTCTCGATAGATATAAATGTGCCCCTAAGTCTCATTATTATTAATAACTCTTTGTGGCATTTACTGTATTAATTATGGCAATGCTATAGATCCTTCTAAAAGAACAGACAAAGCATGTTATTTGTCAGTTCAACACTACATCACAAAAACAACAGTAGGAACATTTATCCTCCAGTTTAGTAGTATATTACCAATGAGTGTGTATAAAGCTGGTTATAAACAGGTCAATTTTTACAGGCAGACTCAATCAGTTCGATACATTTTCAATAGATTTCATGCATGTGGGGAATTCAATCCCTCTGTCATTAGATTCCATTTGCCACATTGGAAGGCAATCTAAATGTGTATGGCCACCTTAATGTGAGAATCAGATTACTAATTTTGCAGACCACATAAAGGCATTGGTCTAAATTTTGGTAGTGTTTAGTTGATAATTACCTCATGGAATTTGATTTACCTCATGAGGAAAATCAACTTTTGAATTCTGGTAGTTTAAGTAAAGTTTTACCTCATGTAATTTCATGAGTTAATTTATGTGGTAATTTTCGTTTAAAAATATGCGGTATTTAGTGGTAAAAGACCTCATTCTTGAAGTGAAATGAAGTGCGTGTTTGCATGTCTTTTACTTCAAATAATTAGACCTACCTCTACCTCATGGTAAATGCATTTCTGTGATTTAGGCTTTAGCTAACGCTGGGTAGGTTCCACCTTAGGCTTTAGCTAAGACAGGTATTAAGTGTCCCCAATATAGCTAAGACTGGTATAAGTGTCCCTAGCATTGCTAAGACAGGTATAAGTGTATCCAGTATAGCTAAGAGAGGTATTACCTAGCTAATATAGCTAAGACTGGTATAAGTGTCACTGGCATTGCTAAGACAGGTATAAGTGTATCCAGTATAGCTAAGAGAGGTATTACCTAGGGCATTTGACACCGGGTGCTGGGTATTAAATGAAACCACCCCCCCCCCCAAAAAAAAAATATAGAAAGGAGTGTGTGTGGCGTGCTTAGCCATGGCAGGTAACGTCAGGTATAGGTGCCCTCCGTATAGGTAGCATGGAATAGTTGCCCCCAGTATAGGTAGCCTAGAATAGTTGACCCCCAGTATAGGCAGCGTAGTATGGTTGCCCCCAGTATAGGTAGCCTGGAATAGTTGCTCTCATTATAGGTAACCTGGAAAAATTACCCCATTATAAGTAGCCTGGAATAGTAACCCCCAGAATAGGTAGCCTGGAAAAGTTGCCCCCAGTCTATACTAAATATATAGCCAGTATATATAGTCAGATCCCCCATTTATATTGTTAGCATATATAGCCAGATCCCCCCAGTATTTAGCTTGTATATATAGCCAGATCCCCCCCTGTATATAGCAAGAGCAACCCTGTATAAAGCTAGTATATATAGTCAGATCCTCCCTGTATATAGCTAATATATAGTCAGATTCCCCCCCCTGTATATAGCTAGTATATAGCCATATCCCCCCCCCCCTATAAAGCTAGTATGTAGGTAAAATAACTGAAAGTGCTCGGAAATGCCCTCCCCCCCCCAACAATCTCGATCTCTCTGTCTGTCCGACCACCCCTCCACCCATCACCCCGGGCACTGCCACTTGATCCCTGTGCAGCGCTGTGAGATGCACTTTTTACCTAAAGGTCGGGGGTCATGGAGAGAGTGTAGGGGGGGGGGGTCGGAGGATTTTTACTTAAACAAAATAGAGGTTGGAGGTTGGGAGAGAATATAGGGGGAGTTCAGAGCTCTTTTAAATCTTGGCTGAGGGTCGGGTGGGAGTGTATGAGAGTATGTAAGTCGGGAAAATACCTCACTAATTTACGCATGTTTTCCCCGTGTCGGTAACTTACCGAACATCAGCAGCAGGTGGCAAAATGTACAAGAATTAAAAAAAAAAAAGAGATAACGAATGAGGTATTTTCCTGACTACTGTTTCCTTCACCGAGCATAGCTACCAGAATTGAGCCTATTATCTCTTATGGGAAGGTTTCTGTTCTTGCTGAGCATTTATTTTTTTTTTTGGGGGGGGGGGGATTGTTATAATTTCATTGTTGGTAATTTGGTAAGTTGCCTACATACTGTTCCAACTGGAATGTTGCACTGGTTTTCCTAGTAGTAAACTATCACATTATTAGTACTTTTCACCAGTCATAAATATGTGATTTGTATATGTTAATTAAATTGCATTGAAGGAGGGACGGTTGCACAACTTTGATAAATGTGTTCTTGTGTCATATGCATTAAAGTTAGGAGAACATTATCCAGATACCACTGCTCCCTGAAAAAGGACTTAAGTACTAATTTTGTTTGACATTTTCTGAGTGTGTCTGAACACGATCAGACTAAGCAATGTTGTAGATTTACAATATGTGATTTTTTTTCTATTCCTACTGATTACACATTTCATAGATTATCATCATTATTATTAACATAATCATTTCGCATTACTGAAGTGTGCTCAGTAGCGCTGGTTGTCCTGTCTTCTTTTGTAGTAGGAAAGCCTCTTTTTATTAACAATCAGTATTGTTGACAAGCTGTTAACTTGTGCCAGATCTCACATTATTTCCGCAAAGTTCAATCTACAGATTGGTAATTAAACATTGACGAAAGGCAGACAAAAATTACCTGTTATGCTAGATTATCTTTCTATGGCAGAGATTAATTTTATGGTGTATATATTATATATGTTCTGTTTTATTAGAGCAGTGGTATAAAATCTAGTTTGAAGATGATAAATTGAGTAATCTAGAGTGACAATGTTATGTGATGCATCAGAAAGTTACATATAAATATATTTGACTTTTTTTCATTATTGAAAAACATTTTTGTGAACTGACCAGTGGCTAACAGTAAATGTATCACTAACTTCAGAAGATATACCCCTGGGAGATCCAGATATACAGTCTCTCATAAAAGTGAGTACACCTCTCACATTTTTGTAATTATTTTATTATATCTTTTCATGTTGCAACACTGAAGATGTGACACTCTGATACAATGTAAAGTAGTCAGTGCTTATAAACAATCATTAATGTCTAAACTACTGGCAACAAAAGTCAGTACACCCCTAAGTGAAGAATGTCAAGGTTCTACCCTAAGTGTCAATATTTTGTGTGCCTACCATAATTTTCCAGCAGTGCCCTAACTCTGTTGGGCATGAGTTTACTAGAGCTTTACAGGTTGCCACTGGAATCCACTCCTGCATTACAAAGCTGGTGATTGTTAGAGACCTTGCACTCCTCTGGATAAGCTCCAGACTCTGGACTTAAATATAAGAGACACTAAAGCCAGTTTAAAAACTGCTTTTTACCTTTTATTTATGTGAGGCATATTTGCCCCCTGTTAAAACGCTGCTATCCTGCAACAGAACGAGGGGTCTTTACACCCCAAATCCCCTGGGGCACACTCTGCGGGTAGCGCTTCTGTGAGAGGCAGAGCTTTAAGCTGTAGCTCTGCCTCTACAATCGTCTATCAGCGCTGATCACTGCCTCTCCCCGCCCCTCTAAGGCCTCAATTCACTAAGATCATGCTGGAGATAATAAGGCAAGAGAAAACTTACCTCCACACAGTAAGAGAGTTATCTTATCTCTTCATTCCTTACGTTACCTCTTCTGTAGTTGATTTACCTCCTCTGTAGTTAAGTTACCTCCTCTGTAGTTAAGTTACCTCCTCTGTAGTTATTTTCACTTGCAGCTTATGAACAGCCTGTCTTTAACTCTGGAGTTATTTTAAGGATTAAAGAGTTAACTTAAAGACAGAACAGTTAACTTTAGGTTTACCTGAGGTAAAATGTTTCTTGAATACTACATGCCTTATCACCATGGTAACAACTCTAGAAGAGTTAATAAAGACAGGAGATAAGCTTAGTGAATTGAGGCCATAGTCTTCCTTCACTGAGAGGGGCAGGGTAAAGGTGGAGATCTGCGGCTGATTGACGCGCATGAAGGAAGCGCTGCAGCCGAAAGCTCTGCCTCCATGAACAGCAAAATCCACAACCAAGATAGTCATGGATTTTGCACAGGGGATTTGGGGGGTAAAGACCCCTCATTCTGCCACGGGATAGCGGCGTTTTAACAGGGGCAAACATGCCTCACATAAATAAAAGGTCCCACTAACAATTCTGGGGATGAGAGTTGTTTAGTTTGGCCATTCCGAGAGAGACCCAATTCCATCTGGAAATTAACTTATATTGGATGAATGGAACCATTTTACAGAATGAAATTAGACCCTAAATCTAAATAGCGATGCCAATGCAGGCATATTGGGCCTACATAAGAAACAGACACATGTCAAAAAGGAAATGCATTTAATGTTCAAGATCAGCATACTAATCAGTAAGAAACTAACAACTAAACATTGGAAGAGTGCAGGTATCCTTACATTAACTGATTAGATAACTATGTTTACATTTTTCAGCGCTAACTAATTGAGCTCAGTTAAAGCAATACCAATTGCCTGGCAGCCCTGCTGGTCTATTTGGCTGCAGTAGTGTATGAATCATACAGAAACAAGTATGCAGCTAATCTTGTCAGATCTGACAATACTGTCAGAAACACCTGACCTGCATGCTTGTTCAAGGTCTGTGGCTAAAAGTATTAGAGGCAAAGGATCAGCATCATAGCTAGGCAACTGGTATTGCTTAAAATGAAATAAATATGGTAGCCTCCATATCCCTCTCATTTCAGTTGTTATTTAGAGCTCACTCATTGACCAGAGGGAAGTAGTTGAAAAGGAGAACCCAACACTGCAGAAAGAATTCCAGGCTTTCCAGGTAAAGTATATAAAACAGAAACCGAGAGCCCAATAAAGTGTAGTATGTATTGGAACAGGGAGGAAAATTGATACGTAAGTATTATATTTACAAACAAGGGTTACCCCTTAGGCAATCACAGTATAGGCAGGTGGGGCGAACAAGCCTGTCCCCACTCAGGACTAAGATGTCGCTCTCTGTAGATAGAAGGAAAGAGGGTGCATCACCCTTCCACCAGGGGTGGACAACTTGATATCAGGATGTACAGAGGCGCCAAAAGGATAAAACATGCTAAAAAGTTTAAAACGTTCAGGTGGCGGCGGTGGACCAGCCACACCAAAACAGACACGATGCTGTCGCTTGAGGTTGATATAATTTATTCACATATTCCTAGATAAAACTGCAACGTGTTTCACGGGCACAATCCCGCTTCATCAGGCAATAAACAACCTGAGTATCACACAGCTATAGGTCCAATAGCAGCCTGGCACCAGCCTGGCACCTCTGTCCAGAGGTGCCAGGCTGCTATTGGACCTATAGCTGTGTGATACTCCATTTTTTTATTGCCTGATGAAGCGGGATTGTGCCCGTGAAACGCGTTGCAGTTTTATCTAGGAGTATGTGAATAAATTATCTCAACCTCAAGAGATAGCATCGTGTCTGTTTTGGTGTGGCTGGTCCACCACTGCCACCTGAATGTTTTAAACTTTTTAGCATATTTTATCCTTTTGGCGCCTCTGTACATCCTGATTCCAGGTAAAGTAGTTAGTGGTGGGCAGAAATTACGCCTATACATAATTACGCATCGTAATAGTAATGCGAAATTTGCTGGTGAAGCATAACACATTTCACATGTAATAACACAGTGTTCCCCAACTTTGTCCTCAAGGCCAACCAACAGTGCATGTTTTGTGGAATGCACAGAGGTAGTTAATCAGCTCTGCTGAGACACTAATTACCTCACCTGTGAATGTTTGTGGTTTCCTGCAAAACATGTACTGTTGGTGGGCCTTGAGGACAGGGTTGGGGAACTCTGTAAATAACAAACTGTCATTACGCAGAATAGCATAATTTACCTGTAAATTTGCTCTCAAATGATTTTATTCATACGAATGGATTTTTTGTGCATGTACAGTATACTGGCTGATGAACGCAAACTTTTTTTTTTACTTACGAAACCTTTTTAGCATTTAACATTTAAATAATAGCCACGCATGTGCAGTATACTGGCTGGTGAATGCGTTTTTTTTCGCATACGAACCGATTTTTCACATTGAATATTTAACTAATAGCCACGCATGAGCAGAACACTTGCAAATAGATATGAATATTTTTATGCATTGAATGTGAATTATGTGTAATTGAATAATTACAGCCGTAATTACGATTAACAAACGTAGTGTGCTGTACGTAACGTAATAGAAATTATGCATTGCATAACTGTGAAAAATTAAACAAAATTTTGCGTAATCATAACTGACTCATTATGAGCACCGCTAAAATTAGTAAGGAATCAAAGCAATTCAAGTTCGCTGTAGCATAGCAAATAGTGAATATTCAACCAGTGATGTGAATCTCAGCCTCTAGTCTGCAGGAACACCATCACAGACTTGTTTAGGTTTAGTCATGTACATGAGAAGAGAATTCAATAAAAATATACTTTTCCACGGAACAAAACTGATTAAGTTATAAAGGTCCTGGTTTAATCATAAGAACATGTATATTTCACCTTTTTAATTTTATCTGGTTTCTTTGGAGGATGACTTTGGAGCTTGAAAGCCAGTGTGCTAGAATGACTTTATTAGCAAATGACCTGCTTTTTGGCATAGCATAGAGGAGTAGTATACTCGTGCATGAATAAAGGGCACAAGAAAATTTGAGCGCCTAATTTTGGCTGGTAGAATATCGATACAAATTACAGATATTCTACATTTATAAAGTGTAAATTATTGTAGTAAAATATTGGAAACTAATACTGATATTTTACTACAATTTACTACAATTTAACCTAACACTAGTCTCACACAGAACCTTCCCTTACTGATGTCTAACCTTACTCATCCCCCCAACAACTACTATCCTTAACCATCCCCTCCATGCTGAAACCGAAAGAACACCCCATTCCATGCCTAACCTTAACCGTCCTCCCACCTAACCATTAAAATTACCTCCTCCACACCTAACCTTAACCTAACCTCCATGCCTAACCCTTAAAGACATCTCCCTCCATACCTAATTTTAACCGACCCCCACCACCAGTCTGCTGCAATTACAAGAATGTTAGGGCACTGCTATAGGCTCCATTATAAATAGTGACTATAGTGTGAAATTTGTTATTTGCTATTTATTGGGGGCCCAAATTTCACACTATAACTGCCATTTATAATGGCACTTATGGTGGCGCCCAAGTTTCTTACAATAGTTGGCACAAAAATGTCCCGCTTCGTAGTATACAACCCTAAAAAATATGGCCTCTTTCAGCTTTTTTCAGACCATTACAGCTTTTCTGCTTGAGCATCTGATTTGTCATTCTTGAATATATAAAGAAAATGTGTTCTTTTAGCAAATGTTTACCACTGATGTCAATTGCTTTCAGAAGGAGGTTTGCTAATGAGAAGGTGAATTACATGGTAGCCAGTGGTTATAACTAATTACTTAATGTGCTTAGGTTTCATGGTTAAGTATCATCAAGGTCATTGTAAGGGGCCCTAGAGGCATCCATTGGAACGGAACCATGGTTCAAGCACCACAAATCCCAGACAATGAGAAAAGTGAAAGATAGATTATTTTCTTCTTAGTTTCATGTTCTCTCTCTCTCTCTCTCTCTCTCTCTCTCTCTCTCTCTCTCTGATTTCTTTTATCTATTTACTATACCTGAGCTTAGAATTAATTCAATGATCTAGCCAAGCTAGGGCTGTATTCATGGGCATAACAATAGGGGATGCAGCCCCTGCTCTCGCCCATCATTGAATAATGCGTATGCAGGCATCGAACAGCGGCAGATAAATACCTTCCTTGCGTTCCAGGGCAGATGTTTCTCCCTCTAGTGTCTGACACTACTACCTGTTCATACAGGAAGTCGCGTCAGAAGCTAGAGAATGAGGAACGTCAGTGGAAAGCAAGGAAGGTATGTATCTGCCACTGCCCACCACCTGCATATGCACTATTCAATGCTGGAGGGGAGCGCAGAGGGGAGAGCCCTAGGTGGACGAGGGGAGGGGGACCGTCCCACCGACGTGCTACCAAGCTCTCCCCTCATGCTGCCACCCCTCCAGCCCCCAAAAATGGCCCTGAGCGTGCCCGGGGGGAGTGGGAGGGGAGGGGGGTCCGCTCAGAATTTCTGCAGGGGGGCCCGGCTATTCCCCTGAGGATTGGAAAAGTTGCTATCCACAAGGAGCACACAGCAATTTTACCATTACTTGCACTGACTACATAGCATGTGTTTTGCAATTAGTATGAACCAAAGCACCTAGGTAACCTGAGAGTTGCTAAAGTAATGCATCCTACATGTAATCTAATGCACTTTACCCTAGCAACCCTCATATTACCTGGGAAACATGGGTTTCCCTAATTGCACCTTCACTGCATAATCTGCGTAAGTAATAGTAAAACTCTTGACCATTTCTATTGCAGCTTAAAATATGGCCCATGGTTCAAAAAGACTTGCAAGGTAAGCTTACAGTCCTAATGGATATGCAAGAATTAATTTACCAAAAAACAAAGAAAATCCTATAGTCATCTTCCAGCATTAAAAGAATATTAAAGTATGGTGATCCCTAGGTTCCATTTGTCTTCTGGAGCACATATTTTACCCTATGGTGCAGCATGACATGACCTCATTGTTAAATGCAGCCTTTAAAGGGACCCTGAACTGTTGTAAAATCAAAATTTGCACTTACCTGGGGCTTCCTCCAGCCCACCATAGCGCACGAGGTCACCACTGTCCTCCTGGTTACTCTCCCAGTTCCGTAGAATAACGGAGCCACCAGCTTAGCTGGGAGTGGAACCAGGAGGACTCCGGCTATGGTGGGCTGGAGGAAGCCCCAGGTAAGTGCAAATTATGAGTTTACAACCAGGTCAGGGTCCCTTAAAAGAGAAACAGTGACCAAGAATGTAACTTCCCAATCAAGAGCTGATACCCTCTTTTACATGAGAAATCTATTCCTTTTCACAAACGGATCAGCAGGGGGCTCTGTATGGCTGATATTGTGGTGAAACCCCTCCCACAAGAAACTCTGAGGACCATGGTTCTGGCAGTTTCCTGCCTGTGAGCATTTTGGGATCTCCTTCCACTAACATTACCTGCCAGCAGTAAAAATGTCACCATGTGATAAATGTCATGTGATGAATGTAAATCAGGGAGAGGAAAGATTTGACAATGGGCAAACACTGACTAAATCATTTATATATAATTATTGTAAAAATGAAGCACTTTTTTATTACATTATTTACACTGGAGTTGCTCTTTAAATAATAAGTGTAATAATAAGTGTATTTTGTATCCTTGCACTAAATATTAGTAACATCTTTACCTGTAGAAAGGAACATTGGGTATTTCTCAGCCCATGGCCTGTAGCTCATCTGTGCTTGTTGCTTGAAATGTAAAGATAGAGTGAAATAAAGAAATAAGCTCAGCATATATCAGCAGCACTGTAATGTCTTACATTCTAAATGCATGCTATTTTCTAAATAAAAGTTCTGTTATTGCATGTTTGCCATAAACAAATAAAAGTAAAAAATAAAACTAAAAAGTGTGGTAGAAAATGATATTATTTGCTCAGTAGAGTATAGTCAACAAATATTAGGGATGCTCATTCGGATTCTGCGGAATTGAAATTTCCGCATTTCCGATCGGAAATCCAGTAGAAATCTGATTTACAGCAACTTGGTTAATTTAGCCCAATCACAGAACTCAGAAGCATTGGACCAATCAGAGATTGCATAATGAATAGTGATTTTAAACCAATTACAAGACTGATTTTCCATTTTTCCAATTTCCGTTTTTCCGATTTCTATTTTACCGATTTCCTGTTTTTTTTCCTTCTGTTTGCATTCCCTGCTGAAAAAATGACTAATAAAATACTCCTTGGCGCAGTAAGCTCCCGATGATGCGAATGGGAGCACGCATTATTCGTCTGTCGTCAGACGAATAATGCCCGGTGCCGGCGGCAGGGAACGGCAGATCTGAGGAGGACGGCATGGGACATTACTGCTACAAGGGGCTGATAGAAGCCCCAGGCAAGTGTCAGCTTGTTTTACATTATAACTACCACAGAACCCCTTTAAGTAAATATCAATAGAGTTGGGCCGAACGGTTCGCCGGCGAACGTGGTTCGCGCGAACGTAGGTGGTTCGCGTGCGGATACCGCACGCGAACCTTTTGCGGAAGAAGTTCGGTTCGCCCCATAATGCACTGAGGGTCAACTTTGACCCTCTACATCACAGTCAGCAGGCCCAGTGTAGCCAATTAGGCTACACTAGCCCCTGGAGCCCCACCCCCCCTTATATAAGGCAGGCAGCGGCGGCCATTACGGCCACTCGTGTGCCTGCATTAATGAGAGTAGGGCGAGCTGCTGCAGTCTCTCATATAGGGAAAGATTAGTTAGGCTTAACTTCTTCCTGGCTGCATACCTGTTCTGTTCAGTGAGCCCTCAGCCCACTGCATACCTGTACTGTGATCCTGCCACTGCATACCTGTACTGTGATCCTGCCACTGCATACCTGTTCAGTGATCCTGCCACTGCATACCTGTTCAGTGATCCTGCCACTGCATACCTATTCTGTTCAGTGAGCCCTCAGCCCACTGCATACCTGTACTGTGATCCTGCCACTCCATACCTGTTCAGTGATCCTGCCACTGCATACCTGTTCTGTTCAGTGAGCCCTCAGCCCACTGCATACCTGTACTGTGATCCTGCCACTGCATACCTGTTCAGTGATCCTGCCACTGCATACCTGTTCAGTGATCCTGCCACTGCATACCTGTTCTGTTCAGTGAGCCCTCAGCCCACTGCATACCTGTACTGTGATCCTGCCACTCCATACCTGTTCAGTGATCCTGCCACTGCATACCTGTTCTGTTCAGTGAGCCCTCAGCCCACTGCATACCTGTACTGTGATCCTGCCACTCCATACCTGTTCAGTGATCCTGCCACTGCATACCTGTTCAGTGATCCTGCCACTGCATACCTGTTCTGTGAACCCGCGACTGTATACCTGTTCTGTTCAGTGGACCCGCCACTGTATACCTGTTCTGTGAACCCGCCACTGTATACCTGTTCTGTTCAGTGGACCCGCCACTGTATACCTGTTCTGTTCAGTGGACCCGCCACTGTATACCTGTTCTGTTCAGTGGACCCGCCACTGTATACCTGTTCAGTGAACCCGCCACTGCATACCTGTTGTGTTCAGTGAACCTGCCACTGCATACCTGTTGTGTTCAGTGAACCTGCCACTGCATACCTGTTCTGTGAACCCGCCACTGTATACCTGTTCTGTTCAGTGGACCCGCCACTGTATACCTGTTCAGTGAACCCGCCACTGTATACCTGTTCTGTTCAGTGGACCCGCCACTGTATACCTGTTTAGTGAACACGCCACTGCATACCTATTGTGTTCAGTGATCCTGCCACTGCATACCTGTTCTGTGAACCCGCCACTGTATACCTGTTCTGTTCAGTGGACCCGCCACTGTATACCTGTTCTGTGAACCCGCCACTGTATACCTGTTCTGTTCAGTGGACCCGCCACTGTATACCTGTTCTGTTCAGTGGACCCGCCACTGTATACCTGTTCTGTTCAGTGGACCCGCCACTGTATACCTGTTCTGTTCAGTGGACCCGCCACTGTATACCTGTTCTGTGAACCCGCCACTGTATACCTGTTCTGTTCAGTGGACCCGCCACTGTATACCTGTTTAGTGAACACGCCACTGCATACCTATTGTGTTCAGTGATCCTGCCACTGCATACCTGTTCTGTGAACCCGCCACTGTATACCTGTTCTGTTCAGTGGACCCGCCACTGTATACCTGTTCTGTTCAGTGGACCCGCCACTGTATATCTGTTCTGTTCAGTGGACCCGCCACTGTATACCTGTTCTGTTCAGTGGACCCGCCACTGTATACCTGTTCTGTTCAGTGGACCCGCCACTGTATACCTGTTTAGTGAACACGCCACTGCATACCTATTGTGTTCAGTGATCCTGCCACTGCATACCTGTTCTGTGAACCCGCCACTGTATACCTGTTCTGTTCAGTGGACCCGCCACTGTATACCTGTTTAGTGAACACGCCACTGCATACCTATTGTGTTCAGTGATCCTGCCACTGCATACCTGTTCTGTGAACCCGCCACTGTATACCTGTTCTGTTCAGTGGACCCGCCACTGTATACCTGTTCTGTTCAGTGGACCCGCCACTGTATACCTGTTCTGTGAACCCGCCACTGTATACCTGTTCTGTTCAGTGAACCCACCGCATCAGTGCGCATACCTGTGCAGTTAAGTGAACCCACCTACCTACGTGAGTGCACGCAGTGTGATATACCACTCCGTGCATACCCAATATGGACAAAACAGGTAGAGGAAGAGGAAGAAGTAGTGGCAGAGGCAGAGGAAGGCCACCCGGCAGGTCTGCGCGAGGTCATGTAAATGTAATTTCGTGTGGACCTGGCCCACAGTACAGTGCTCGGAAGAAGGCACGTCCCATCACCTCCCAAGATTGTCAGGACGTGGTTGAGTATTTAGCGACACAGAACACCTCATCTTGCTCAGCCACCAGCGCTACTACTAGCACCACTTCCGCTGCATTTGACACTTCGCAAGAATTATTTAGTGTTGAAATCACTGATGCACAGCCATTGTTGTTACAGCCAGATGAATTTTCACCAGCTAATATGTCTGAGTTACGCGGCAACACTATGGATGTAACGTGTCAGGAGGATGAAGGACCTACTGATGGTGCAAGTTTGGATTTGTCTGAGGCAAGCGAAGCTGGGCAGGATGACTACGATGATGACGGTAATAGGGATCCTCTGTATGTTCCCAATAGAGGAGATGAAGAGGGGGACAGTTCAGAGGGGGAGTCAGAGAGTAGTAGGAGGAGAGAAGTTGCTGAAAGAAGCTGGGGCAGCTCTTCGTCAGAAACAGCTGGTGGCAGAGTCCGGCACCATGTATCGCCACCTATGTACAGCCAGCCAACTTGCCCTTCAGCATCAGCTGCTGAGGTCCCCATAGTGCCCACATCCCAGGGTGGCTCAGCGGTGTGGAAATTTTTTAATGTGTGTGCCTCAGATCGGACCAAAGCCATCTGTTCGCTCTGCCAACAAAAATTGAGCCGTGGAAAGGCCAACACTCACGTAGGGACAAGTGCCTTACGAAGGCACCTGGAGAAAAGGCACAAACAGCAATGGGATGGCCACCTGAGCAAAAGCAGCAGCAGCACACAAAAGAAAAGTCACCCTCCTTCTCCTCTTCCTCCTTCAGGTGCATCATCTGCTTCTGCCGCTTTCTCCTTTGCACCTTCACAGGCACCCTCCTCCACTCCGCCTCTGCCCTTGAGCGGTTCCTGCTCCTCTGCCCACAGCAGCAGTCAGGTGTCCGTGAAGGAAATGTTTGAGCGGAAGAAGCCACTTTTGGCCAGTCACCCCCTTGCCCGGCGTCTGACAGCTGGCGTGGCGGAACTGTTAGCTCGCCAGCTGTTACCATACCGGCTGGTGGACTCTGAGGCCTTCCGTAAATTTGTGGCCATCGGAACACCGCAGTGGAAGATGCCAGGCCGCACTTATTTTTCGAGAAAGGCCATACCCCAACTGCACCGTGAAGTTGAGAGGCAAGTGGTGTCATCTCTTGCGAAGAGCGTTGGGTCAAGGGTACACCTGACCACGGATGGCTGGTCTGCCAAGCACGGGCAGGGCCGCTACATTACCTACACAGCCCATTGGGTGAACCTGGTGGTGAACGATGGCAAGCAGAAAGCGGCGGACCAAATTGTGACACCTCCACGGCTTGCAGGCAGGCCTCCTGCCACCTCCTCTCCTCCTGCTACATGCTCTTCGCTGTCCTCCTCCTCCTCCTTGGCTGAGTGGCAGTTCTCCTCTCCAGCTACACAGCCCCAGCTCCGCAGGGCCTATGCTGCATGCCAGGTACGACGGTGTCACGCCATCTTAGACATGGCTTGTCTCAAAGCGGAGAGTCACACTGGAGCAGCTCTCCTGGCTGCTCTTAAGAAACAGGTGGATGAGTGGCTGACCCCGCACCACCTGGAGATAGGCAACGTGGTGTGCGACAACGGCAGCAATCTGCTTGCCGCTTTGCATATGGGGAAGCTGACACACATACCCTGCATGGCACATGTCATGAATCTAGTGGTTCAAAGATTTGTGGCAAAGTACCCTGGCTTAGCGGATGTCCTGAAGCAGGCCAGGAAGTTCTGTGGGCATTTGAGGCGCTCTTACACAGCCATGGCACGATTTGCAGAAATTCAGCGTAAAAACAACATGCCGGTGAGACGCCTCATTTGCGATAGCCCCACTCGCTGGAACTCGACCCTGCTCATGTTCTCCCGCCTGCTAGAACAGAAGAAAGCCGTCACCCAGTACCTCTACAACTGGAGTAGAACGAAACAGTCTGGGAAGATGGGGATGTTCTGGCCCGACAACTGGACACTGATGAAAAATGCATGCAGGCTCATGCGGCCGTTTGAGGAGGTGACCAACCTGGTGAGCCGCAGTGAGGGCACCATCAGCGACTTAATTCCCTACGCGTACTTCTTGGAGCGTGCTGTGCGTAGAGTGGCGGATGAAGCTGCGAATGAGCGTGACCAGGAACCGTTACGGCAGGAACAGGCATGGGACCAATTTTCATCAGACCCAGCTGTTTCCTCAACACCTGCGGCAGCACAGAGGGGGGAGGAGGAGGAAGAAGAGAGGTCGTGTGCAGAAGACGAGTCAGACTCAGAGGATGATGAGCAAGGTGTTTCTTTGGGGGAGGAGGAGGAGGAGGAGGAGGGGACAGCGGCAGGAGAACAACCGCAGCAGGCGTCGCAGGGGGCTTGTGCTGCTCAACCTTCCCGTGGTATTGTTCGCGGCTGGGGGGAGGAGGTTGACTTACCTGACGTCACTGAGGAAGAGCAAGAGGAGATGGAGGGTACTGGATCCGACTTTGTGCAGATGTCGTCTTTTATGCTGTCCTGCCTGTTGAGGGACCCCCGTATAAAAAACCTCAAGGGGAATGAGCTGTACTGGGTGGCCACACTACTAGACCCTCGGTACAGGCACAAAGTGGCGGACCTGTTACCAACTCACCGGAAGGTGGAAAGGATGCAGCACATGCAGAACCAGCTGTCAACTATGCTTTACAATGCCTTTAAGGGTGATGTGACGGCACAACGCCAGCAAGGTACCACTGCCACTAATCCTCCTCCCGTGTCCACGCAGTCAAAGACAGGACGCTCCAGCGATCTCATGGTGATGTCGGACATGCGGACGTTCTTTAGTCCAACGCCTCGCCGTAGCCCTTCCGGATCCACCCTCCACCAACGCCTCGACCGGCAGGTAGCCGACTACCTGGCCTTAAGTGTGGATGTAGACACTGCTGTGAACAGCGATGAGGAACCCTTGAACTACTGGGTGCGCAGGCTTGACCTGTGGCCAGAGTTGTCCCAATTTGCCATCCAACTTCTCTCCTGCCCTGCCGCAAGTGTCCTCTCAGAAAGGACCTTCAGCGCAGCTGGAGGCATTGTCACAGAGAAGAGAAGTCGCCTAAGTCACAAAAGTGTTAAGTACCTCACCTTTATCAAAATGAATGAGGCATGGATCCCGGAGGGCTGCTGCCCGCCCCAAGACTAAGTCAGTCCCCGCACACACAGCATCTCTGCCTGCACGCCGTGTGACTGGCTGCCTGGCCTGCCCCAAAAAGACTAAGTCGCTCCCAGTCCCTCCACACAGCATGTCTGCCTGCAGGCCGCTTCACTACCTTCTCCGCCACCACCAACAGGGTCCGGGACTCCAGGCGGATTGCTGAATTTTTTAGGCCGCTGCTAGCAGCGGCCGCTGTAATAATTTTTATGGTGCGTGTACATGACTGCCTAATTTTTCTGGCTGCACTGAGGGCAGCTGCAACAACAAAAGAAAAGGCATGTACATGCGCCCATTCCCCTTCGTGATCATTACCTTGCCGTGGTGAAGGGGCTTGCGTATCACAATGAAGCAATGACCGGCGCCTAGATGAGTGTCTCGGGGGGCACACAAAAGATAATAAGGTCGTTGCTTCATTGTGGTCAGACCAAATTTGATCAGCTGGACAGTCACTGTTCTGTCATTCAGCTACATCAGCCAGGCCGACCATATGGGCTGTAAAGCCACAAAAACCTGCACTCTCGCCATGGTGCGCACCAGTCCAGCATGGCCGTCACTAGTACAAACAGCTGTTTGCGGTGCGTTACACGGTGAGTTTGGTGTGTCAGTGTGAAGCAGTACCTTAATTACACTACCTGATTGATGTATACACATGCAAGATGTTTTAAAGCACTTTAGGCCTGTCATTTAGCATTCAATGTGATTTCTGCCCTTAAAACGCTGCTTTGCGTCAAATCCAGATTTTTCCCGGGGACTTTTGGCGTGTATCCCACTCCGCCATGCCCCCCTCCAGGTGTTAGACCCCTTGAAACATCTTTTCCATCACTTTTGTGGCCAGCATAATTATTTTTTTTTTTCAAAGTTCGCATCCCCATTGAAGTCTATTGCGGTTCGCGAACTTTAACGCGAACCGAACGTTCCGCGAAAGTTCGCGAACCCGGTTCGCGAACCTAAAATCGGAGGTTCGGCCCAACTCTAAATATCAATAAAGCTTTCATCAGAAATGCACCAGATTGGGCCTACTGATGCCAAGTGCTTTCATTATTAATAAAGGAGCTAAATGCATAGCTGTTTTGTTTTTGGCCTATGCCCTAAAGGATCAAATCCTAGTTGTGTGGAGGATCTGCACTCAAATCCAGTGTCCAGCAATTCTTCTGGGCATCTGCAAGAATTATGCATGTGTTCTTTATGCTTGTGGGTCTATCATCAAGATTTTCAATGGTATTGTGCATTAAAAAGTGGCAGGTTTATTGACTTTATTCTCATACAGCTAGTGTATTTTTATTTATATAGCATCAACATCTCCCGCAACACTGTACAAATATATAGTATTGTTACTAAACTGCCCCTCAGAGGAGCTCACAATGTAATCCCTACCTTACTTCTATGTCCATTATAGTCTAAGGCCAAATTAAAGGGAAGCTAATTAACTTATTTGTATGTTTTTGGGATGTGGGAGGAAACTAGAGTGCCCAGAGTAAAATCACAGAAACAAGGGAAGAAGATACAAATTCCATGTAGATAGTGCCCTGGCTGGGATTCATACGAGGGACTCAGTGCTGCAAGGTGAGAGTGCTATCCACTACACCACCAGCTACTGCTACCAAACCAATTACTCTTAAGCTAGGTTCACAGTGGGACGTTATTGTCCTGCATTAATAAGATCATATAATGCAGGTTTCCGCACTGCAACGGTAACCTGATGCGGTGTTCACAGTGTGATGTTAAAGTTGTGTTGTTAATGTCGCATTATGATAATGCAGTGCTGCAGTGCGTTACCTCTAAACGCAGACGTTAACAGATACAGGGGAGTATACTTTTTATTGCCTGTATGCTCCACTGTATCCACTGTATGCGACGGTAATGCAGCATTAATGTGCATTGCCACCGTTTTCTTTTAATAGCTTTGTAATGCTGATTTGCGACTTTAACATCGCATCACAACGCAGCATCCCACTGTGAACCTAGCCTCACAGTTGCACCACTGGCAATGTCTGCATGCTACTGAAACTGTTGTGCCTTCTGGTTAAAATGTAAATGTGCTGCTATAGTTCGGAACTGATTGTACCCTTGTTAACCCTTTTGGGCTTTCGATTCTACGCTGCACTTGTGGCTTTTCTATCCTGATGCGGTGTAGAATCTACGCCACCTGCCGTTACCGCTCCCCGACGTGATCGTGCAAACCTGGGAGGGGAGATTAAGCTGTCATATGTCAGCTGAAATCTCCCCTGAGTGGTCAGCAGCCATCGCGTATGGCTGCTGATCACGTGATCACTACGATTGCCGTCGGATCGTAGTGATCAGCTACATAGCTGTGGTGGTGGGTGGGGGGGGGGGGGGGAGGATCCACTCTCAACTACCCTCTGCTCTGGCCGGCATCTTTGCTCCCTCTGACCTCAGAGCCGGCTTCATGACGTCATCAAGCCGCGACACGGAACTGAGCGGCAGTAGGAGCAGAGATGCCGGCAGGAGGGGTCCCCTGCGGCTCATTGCTGGAGACTGGAAGGTGAGTGAGTGGCTGCCAGTGACAGGGGGGACATCTGGCTAAAGGGTGGGACACACAGCCCAGCACACCACAGAGGGGATCCAGCTGCCTGACCCCGCAAACGCGCCTCCCCCCTTCCAGCAAAGATGCCTGGTCCTTAAGGAGGGTTAGGCAGCCAGTCCCGAAAGGGTTAATATATCTTTTGATTACATCTTTTGAATATGCGCTCACTGCTTAAATTTTGATAGATGAGATTGCAGACCAATAAGAAATGATTAACGCACAACCATTACCACCCTTGTGTTGGTTACTTTTAACACTGATCTAAAAATATTGTCATGAACTCTAAAGCCAGCCCACGATGCTACCTTCTGAAAAAAAGAAAAAAAATGAAAAAACATGTTCTAAGTCTGTCTGAATGTATAAATTTCTGCTTCTCGCACAAAGGCTGTTTGACACTGCATTTGCCCAAAGCTTTGTGCTGACTGCATGGAAAAAAAATACTAGGTGTACAGTACACTCCAAAATTCCTTTTATGTACATGCAAAAGACATATAGTAGCTGTGAAACATATTGCCAGAGGCCATTATGCTCAGCACTAGTTATAAGGAAACATGGCAACCTGAAACACAACATGATCTGAATCCACCTTAATAAGATTCACAGTCGTGTCCTAATGTGATTTGTTCAAATGCATCTAGGAGGAATACAATCAGTTATGATTTCCTCTGACACCAGACAATATGGATATATCCCCGACAAAAAAAAAATCCTCTATGAGCTTTAGGAACTATATTCCACTAGTTTATAAATATATAATTGATACAATATAGGCAAATGATATTATAAATGCTACAAGTGAACATGCCATTGCCTTACCAGCCAGCTTAAAAATGATACTGAGCTTTTTACATTTCAATGCATGATTGAGTGCAGTGATTCTCCAGCATAATAATAGCGCAGTACTGTCTGTTTAGCTGAATCACAATAATTTACTCCTTAATGTAAATGAATGATAGTTGCCAAAAAAGCCCTAGCTGCATGTTAAAATGAAGATATATTTTGCAAAATAACTGCTAATTTCTTTTCGGGTTACCATTGTGTTGAAAGTATATTGATCTACTTCTAGCAACCACATTATCTAATGCTGAATGCAGATGACTTGTTTCTAAGCACTAAGGATGATACGAAATATGAAGTCTAAGAATGGAGAACTTGCTTGCAGTAGCCTGTTGTATTAACAAGTTCTGCTTATAAATAAAGGGTTTTATACAATGGTGATGGCCATCATTACACAGCTGATTTGGGCACTGGCTCATTGTGCATTGTGTTTGTACTTAATGCCAGGGGTAAAGATGACAAAAGGTAAGTACTGCCTAAGGTTAGATGCCATTTGGAAAGGTTATTAGGAAATTAGGTTATTAGGAAATAGTTTTCAACAGATTAATTTGAGCCGTGCTAAGGATCAATTCACAGTTATAACTTGATGCAAAGACAGTTCACTGTCAAGTTAGTCCACAATTATATCTTACTGTAAGCGTTTTTAGGTGGGGCGACCCAGTAAAACAACCTCCTGACTATGATTCAATACAACATCCCATATACTGGCGCTCTATTTCCAGAGATTACAATATATCCACCGATACTTGAATCTTCAAGACATATCTACACCTTTAAATGTAAAAGATTTTAAAGAAAAAACATATCATAGTGCAGGATGTCTGTACATAATTAAACACCTATGTGCTCCCAAGAAACGCACACTGTTTGCACCCCCAGTGCCAACAATCACTTACACCAGGGAATCAGGGGTTCACACACCCCCTCTGGGTCCCCGCTCACCAGATAGTTTCTTTAGACTTGCATATCTCTCAACGTCGTCACTTGCATCAATGATCATACGCTCACGTCTTGTGTGCCTCCCTCCACCCTTACTCCATGGCTGCCTTTATTCATCATCCTGGGCTACGTATGTATACCCCCTAGTACACAGGTATCCTTGATCCCTATATGCATTGTTTATTCATGATTATATTTACAATCTCTAAGTGTTCATGAGCACATTGTCACAAATAAGCACTTTTCTTGATTCTCCTTTCACTTTTGGTTTATAGGAGACCTCTCATTGGTGGTTTTTATTTTTCTAGTTTATAGCTTAGACCCGGGTCTCACATACTCAATGGTGGGCTCAACTCCATGAACCCACGTTGAATATCATTTTTGGCAGCCATTAGGGCTCGTTTGTGATATAGGAGGTGAGGCATTTGTGATCTTGTTCCCACATTATATTGTATTGTGGTGATTTGCTGATGACAGCATTTGTTTTAGATGTTTTTATGATGTTTATACAGAATGTTCAATAAAGCTTTGTTATATTCATAATTGGTGGCGCAGCAGTTTGTGCAGGATTGCTTTTTGTTTCTTTCCCCATAAAATCTCTGGACAGAGAGCGCCAGTATATGGCATGTTATTAGGAAATAGGGTAGGGGAAAGTTAGTATTATTTTTTAAAGTCAAATTATATAACTTTAATCTGCTGTGCTTCCCTCAAATCCACCAGGAGGTCCGACACTTCATGTCATACAGGTTCCCTGCTAAATACATTAGAAATGGTGCATTACTAAAAATAAAACTGCTTCAACCACCACAAAAAGATACCTGCATACTTTGTGAAAGATTGGGCCACACATGACCTTAAATCTCCTATGTCACTCCCCCAATAAGGCTTACCAAATTTGCGATACCATCTAATCTTGGCAGAAAACAGGCTTAGTTATAGCCAACAGAAGCCAGATCCAAATGTTCTCACTCCAAAAATGTTTTATTGCATCAGGTTTGCTGGTAGACACTTGCATTAGATTCCATTGTACTCTTCCGTTATTGGTTTGTTAAAGAGACACTAAAGAAAAAATAATATGATATAATGATTTGTATGTGTAGTACAGCTAAGAAATAAAACATTAGGAACAGAGACATAAGTCTAATATTGTTTCCAGTACAGGAAGAGTTAAGAAACTCCAGTTATTTATCCAAAAGAGCCACTGAGCTCTACGACTTTCAAAGTCGCAGAGAGCTCTGTCTTCTGAAGCTTATTATCTCAACTGTCAGTCACTGTATTTTCTTTTTCTCTGCAGAGGACAGTAAATACTTCACTGGCCTGCTCTGTAAAATCATTTAGAATCCTGAGTAGTGCGTAAACTGCAGTAGTGCGTAAACTATATAACTGAAAGTAAAAATATGAGAATATATTCTTTGCTACTAATGTTCTAGTAATAATCCGTACTACACAACTAATTCATTATATCATAATTTTTTTTCACTTCAGTGTCTCTTTAGGCAGTGCATACCGGATAAGGTTGGAATGTAAATGTTAGGCATCAGGAGAGGTTTAACGTTAGATGGGGAGGTTAGGCTTATGAATCGGTATTAAATTAACATAGTGTGGTTTGGAGAGGAGGGTGGTGAGAGTGAGGCTAGGCATTAGTGAATGCTAAATTCTGTGGGTAGTAAGGGCTAGGTGTCCAGAAGTGTGGGAGGTTAACACTGGGAAGAGACGGTTGGGGCAAATCATTTAGAAGGGGATTTTCTATAAGGAAATCTTTATGGTTAGGGATTTGTAAGGGGAAAAGTAATAATAATACAGGTAAAACAGTGTTCACTAGAACACGAGTGCATTTTGTTAATAATAAGTGCCTGCACTTAAACCACTGGTGCTAAACTTTAAGAAAGCCTGAAATGTGGAGAAAATAAAAGATTGCCATTGTTTCCTGTTGTTTAAAACATATCACATGTCTGGCTGTCACCTTTTGACTTAAAGGGATACTTAAGTCAGCTAAAAAAAAGGCACCTTTACTTACCTGGGACATCTACTGGCCCCGGCAGTCACTTTGTGCCCGCGCCAGTTCTCAACGATCCTCTGGTCCCTTTCCTTTTTGCCAAGTGAGCCTGTTGCCAGCTACTGCGCCTGCATGGCCCTGGCCATGCGCATCCTCTTTCGCGCACCCATCACAGGGAGCATCCTGCACAGGTGCAGTATAAGAAAATTTCTACTGCACAGGACGCTCCCAGCAATGTGAGCGCAAACAAAACGCGACCATGTTCACCCTCCCCTTCCAGCTGCCCACTGTTTATCCAAGGTGTGAAGGTGTGAAGATAGCATCTGTGACTTCTGTAAACTCTTTGAATAGAGTTTCAAATCTACAACGTAGATTTGAAACTGAACTAAACTAAGAAGGATTCTCCTTTTAAAATAATACCAGTTGCCTGACTCTCCTGCTGATCCTGTGTCTCTAATACTTTTAGCCACAGCCTCAGCAAGCATGCAGATCAGGTACTCTGACTGAAGTCAGACTGCATTAGCTGCATGCTTGTTTTAGGTGTGTGATTCAGCCACTACTACAGCTAAAGAGATCAGCAGGACTGCCAAGTAATTGGTATTGTTTAAAAGGAAACATCCATAACCCTCTCAGTTAAGGTTTCCTTCAACCTCTTGAGGACCGCAGTGTTAAACCCCCCTAAAAAACAGGCCATTTTTCACTTAATAGGCCACTGCAGCTTTAAGGCCTCGCTGCAGGGCCATCCAACTCAGCACACAAGGGATTCCCTTCTTTTTCTCCCCACCAACAGAGCTTTCTGCTGGTGGGGTCTGATCGCCTCCCCAGATGTTTGTTTATTTTTTTGTAAATATTTGTTTTATTATTTTTTGTATAAATATGCCAATTTTTTTTCCTTCTCCCCCCGTCAGCCAATCAGTGTGATCAGCTGTCATAGGCTCCAGCCTTTGACAGCTGATCACTTCCCCGCTTCTGGAGGAGACAGCCGTGTCACACGGTGTCTTACAACGCTGCCTTAAATCGCATCACTGTACAGCTTTAAAAGACGGCGGTTTCACCATCTAACAGTCTTCCAGCGCACGCATCGGTGCCCGATCGCCCGCATACCACACCCCAAGGACCTTCCGCCGATCGCCATTAGGCGGTCCTGGGGCTGCCGCTGCATCCACGCCCATCGACGTGATGCAGTTCGCAAGTGGTTAAAGTTTACTCCTTGAGTCTTTTAAACATAGTCAATAAATTGTATCATTCACAACATCTGAGAACTGACAGTGAAAGAGAGGCATTTATACTAAACCATGTTTACAATAAAATCATTATCATAAAATCATCAATCAAGTATACACACCCCAAACCCCCCCCCCCCAAAACATATCACTGAAGGGGTCTATGGAAGTCATCTACTAATATACATTAAAGATCCCTAATATACTAATGCCCTACAGTAGCCAGAGTGAAAGAGTTGCTGTGCTGCTCATACTGACTGCAATTGTTCTTCCAAATAAATTAAAGGACAGCTGAAGTGAGAAGAATATGTAGGCTGCCCTATTTATTTCCTTTTAAACAATACCAGTTGCCTGGCAGCCCTGCTTATCTATTTGGCTGCAGATTTACCTGCCAGATCGACATTTTAGATCGATTTTCCACAGAAGTGAATCGATCGGAAAATAGATCGGAAATCAGATCGCACCTGTTGGAAATAGTTGATCAGGCAGGTAAATCTGCCAGAAAATTGTATTGTGTGTACCTAGCATAAATAACACCAGAAACAAGCATGCAGCTAATCTTATCAAATCTGACAATGTCAGAAGAAACACCTGATCTGCTACGTACTTGTTCAGTCTATGGATAAAAGGATTAGAGGCAGAGGATCAGCAGGACATCCAGACGATGGGTATTGTTTAGAAGGAAAGAAATATGGCAGCCTCCATATCCCTCTTGTTACAGTTGTCCGCTATGTGTGTTTAAAACTTTTGCAAAAGTAAATTTCACTTTACACTGTGATTACAATCATTTAATAAATAGTAAATGAATAAATATTTTAAGCAGAGGCAATGTATTCCCATTGTTTTTTGCCTAGCTAGGTACTTTAAAGGTTTTATATAGTTAAAATAAGAAAAAGGTAAACCCGGTGCACACAAAGCTTTTCTTGTTGTCATCATTTTTGCTTAACCTAACTATAAAATACATTTTCTAAAAAATGCAAGCATAAAAATCACTGCAATGTTGCCTTTTTAAGTTTTGTTTTTGCTTGCTAAGTGCTAAAACATGTTTGTATAGCTAAAGTTGTGAAAAAAAATTAATAAGATTTTTTTTTTTTTTTTTTTTTTTTTTTTTGTATATTGAGTCACGATTGAACAAATTCCTAAGAAAAGTTAAAAGAGCCAGGGCACTGAATTATTTTCTGCACATACTTATAGTTGTAAGTTTTCCTGGGGAGCACTAATTTGACATTACTTCTCTGTCGATGCTCTCTAACTGTGTCTAGCTTGATCTATTGAAAATGACTGCAAGCCTTTCAACACTTAAATCTGAATATGATAAAACATAATCTTTACCTTTGCAATTTGTAGAGCTTACCATTTTTAAACTAAGCATAATCTATTTCCAATGCAGTTTAACACAGCTTCTTGAAGGAATGGATGGTGAAACTAAATGCTAGATGGGGCAAGGAAGCATGATTATTGATGATACGTTCCATGGAACAGGCACAAGGATCATTTTCTCCTGTATATTTTTTCCCTTTGTAATAAGGACATGCACAAACAACTGTAGCAATCAAATGACTAGTTGAGCTAATTTATATGCTGTGGGAGACTTACATTTAAATGCAGTTTTACAATGAGCAAATGAAAATCACTTGGCAATAAGAGAGTCAGTGAACAGAGAGCGCTGCCAACAAACCAAGATTCAATGCAGATTTTATGAGTTGAGAGAGCATTATAGCAATTACGCAATTGGCCTGATTTCTGTCAGACTCTTACAGAATTTGGCAAGAAAGTTAAGCGTTCCTCAGTGCATAAACAACACCTAGAATTATTTATAATGAGTCATTGGCTTTTGAGTTTGTTGTCACAAGATTATGAGCTATCTTAAAAGCAACTTGTTTATTAGTTTCAAGGAGTAAAAGTAGTTTTGTTTATTTGTCTATTTTTCTGTAAAATACATTTTACTGTAGGGATTCAGGGAAAAAAGTGAAGTCAGTCATATTGATAAAAAATAGCACCATATAGTAATTGTTAAATATAGCATTTTTTTACATTTTGAGTGACATAATAAACACCATCTTCTTTTTTATCTGGGGATTGTCACAGAAAAGTGTGTGTGTGTGTGTGTGTGTGTGTGTGTGTGTGTGTGTGTGTGTGTGTGTGTGTGTGTGTGTGTGTGTGTGTGTGTGTGTGTGTGTGTGTGTGTGTGTGTGTGTGTGTGTGTGTGTGTGTGTGTGTGTGTGGTTGAGGGGGGGGGGGTGTTAAGAAGAGGGATTGTCAACTTTTTGGTAACCCACAAAACTGAAGGGCCATTGGTAGAAGCCTAACAAAAAATGGTATGTGATTTTTTTTATTTGAATTTATATTGTTGCTTTCTCACACACAGCCTGCATAAAAGCTGCTATTTGCTCCTCATGCCACTTGTTTTCTTCAAGGAGAAGGGCACACCAAGGAGGGCACACCAAGTGTATGGGTTAGCATCAACTTAGCAAGAGGGTTTTGAGCATGCAGGACCCTGTTATGTACATGTTTTAATTATTATTACTATTATTATCATCATAATTTAGAGATGGAAAAATATTTGTCAATCAAACCCACTTAAATCCCCTGTTACCACAATTAATCTCAATATTATGGCTCTTTTATTAAAGATAGGTACAGCACAAAATAATTGCAACATTTCAGGTAGCATAGCTTAACAAAGGTGGTATATCCTCCGAAACGTTGAAATTATTATGCGTTGTACCTGTCTTTAAAGGACTTCCGAGGTGAAAATAAACTAATAAGATAAACAATTGTATCTATCCTCCTCCTTCTAAAAATGACTTTTTTTTTAGTAATCCCACAGTTTAATTTTATATTTAAATCAACTTTTTACGTTTTTACTGTTTCATTGTCTCTGCTCAATGACACATTCATCGACGTATGCCAGAGCTAAAATCTATGAACTATAGATCCTTTTTACCTCTTTCCTGCTCTCGGTAACTATTTACTGCCAGGAAAATGTTTTATGGCTGCAATTCCTTATCAGTGAGGGTTACGCTATAGTCCGACCCGGTCCCGACCCGGAATGAAACTGTCACTTATATACCTAATTTTGAACTCTTTTAGGCAGGGAAAGAAAAAAAGGAACACAGCATAATTATTTGTGTGCTTGGCAATGTACATACACATGTCTATTTCATCATGTCACATGTCACCTCGGTTGTCCTTTAACCTCCTGAGCATTACGCCGCTCAGGAGGGTTTGCAGCCGAGAGTCCCCCAGTATAATTTTTAGAGATCACATTATTTTAATAGCTTCAGCTAGCACGAGGCTAGCTAGCAGTGGTGGCCGGCGTCCTCTGATTACTTTTGATCCCCCGATCGCTGCTAAATACATTACTCAGCCTGGATCCAGTGATCGGCGCAGCCTCCCCGGACAGCTCTGCTCTTCTCTATTGGGAGGATCAAACATGACGTCATGACGTTGGCGACCTCCCCATAGAGAGGACCGGAAATGTGCAGGGAGGCTGCGCGATCGCTGGATCCGGGGGGGGGGGTAATGTATTTAGCGGCGATCGGGGGAATCAAAAGTAATCAGGGGATGCCGGCCACCACTGCTGGCTAGCCTAGTGCTACCTGAAGCTATTAAAACAATGCGATCGTGGGGACAGCCGGTGGTATGCCTGACACAGTGTCGGGCATACCACTAAGGAGGTTAATAAAAGAGCTATAATATTTAATTAAATTTATAGTACCGTCTCATTTTCTTACAAGTGTACATTGGCTTATTGTGCTGCTGAAGCCAAAAAATGGCACACCAGACCAAGGCATACAGGAGTGCTTCCATCTAAAACTATACACAATTAATTTCAAGACATTACTATATTCTGGAGTCAGTGTTCCAAAAGAAATGTAGGAAGCTACATTTCCAATCCTACAGAACTTTGTGGAATTATTTTAGGATATTTTAGAAGTTTTTAAAGTATTGCAAAAATCCAATTTTTCAGAACATATGCTAGCTACCATCAGAATAAAATAAAATGAATTAAAATATTTACATTAAAAAACTATCCAATAATTCGAAGAAGAATCCGATAAAAACCTAAATTCAAATATTGCCATCTCTAGCATGTTAACACTATTAGTAATTCCATCTCGGCTGACCTACTTTTTTTAAAGCAAGAATTTGTGTTACATAAAGGACTTTGCTTACAACTGCCCCATTAACTAGAGTCAGTGGACCAGTTCTATTTTATCTTATCTGAAGCTGTTAGACCCTAATAAATTCAGCACTTTGTGTTGCATTACACACTCTTTCTCAATTATCATAGGCTAGAGATCCACTTTGTTCTGTCTACTGTAGCATACAAGACATTTAAGTGAATTCAAAAGAGTTACAGATTTCGAAGGAATTCATTTTCCATGGGAGAACATTATACTCTAATGAGATGAGCACATTCCTATTTATTTTTATAACCAATTGGTTATCCTTTGTATCCTTTCCCCATGATAACACATAGAAAATGTGTTGACACACTATACATGAGCAAGTATAAAAAAAAACTACAAGGCATGCTTTTCAAGTAAATATATGAAATCAATGTTTTTGGTTAAAATACTAATGCCACCATTTAAAAATTGTGGTTTTCCAAGTCTAGTATTTTATTATACAGTTTGGATGTATTCTTCATTTTAAAAAAAATCAAAATGTGAGAAATATGGGAGCTGTCATTAATTTTAATAAAAAAATGTCAAGTTGTCAAGATGAATTTTGGGTTCTTGTAGTCTAAAAATTTAACTAAAAACAAGGCAGAAAAAGGAAACTCAACAAGATATGCAGAACTTCAACACAGCTGCATATGATATGGAACACCGTTCAATCGGTGGTAATATTCTATGGATTACAATGTCACAAAGGGGACATAGCCATGCATATAAATATATCCGGCAACAGGGATCTCCACCTGTTTCGACATATTTTTGATGAATGATGTCCATGGACCTTTTCATGATTTAACACTTTTATAAATGTGGAAAGATACTTATTAACAGAAGAAGAAAGAGGGGGCTCGTGGACCAAATATCCCAAAATACTTCAACCAAGAAGGCAGGGTATGATGGTCTATCTACAACACTATCTTCAAAACAAAGTTGAGATGCTGTGTAGATATAAAAAAAACTGTTGTCTGGATGGAATTTTTATTTATTTTTAATGATTTTTTGATTTTGCATTTGTTGATGCAATAATGAACCATGCTCAAAACAGTGGTTGGAATTCCTTGGCCCATGCAGTGATTTCCAATACAGAATTGCATGGCATGTATCCATGCCATAACTTTAGCTACTGATTTCTTTTTTTTTAAGGAGGGTTCTCTTAGCAAGTAATAATAGTGTTTTACTAGGTGGACAGGTATAAAACTTTTTTAATCTGGTAGGTAAAGGGGAGCCTAGTGCATATTCAAATTGGTGCCACTAGAAAGAAAAACCAAGGGATCCATCATCCTGTAACAACTGACCTATATATGTTTTAGGCTCTGATTGAAATAGCTGAAAATTTGACTCTGTAGGGAAAGGTCAGATAAGGTTTAAAGGCATGGGAGGGGGAGCTTCTGGGATATCATGGTGTTTTTAAAAAGTGCCTTTATTGCAGTCTTTTAGGAAGTAGAGTGTAGGGTGAGTGGATCATAACTATTAAGAAAGTGGTTTAGGTCAATTGTGTTTCAAGAATTGTGTAAGTGTAAATGCAAGTGTTGTTAAGATAGTCATTAATATGCCTGTAAACTCAGGTTGTGTAGGGTGATATGCAGGTGATGTTGACCTTAATTTTCAAGAATGTTGCTATGAATGGTGTAGAACAGAGGTAAAGAGGCGCCCAAGATGAATAAAATACATTAAAAGCAACTAAAATATAAATAAATGAGGTGGCTTACCTCAATGATGACACACCTATATAGGAATGGATATTTATTAGTAAAAAAAAAAGCACAGGCAACGCGTTTCGTGGGAACTCGCCCACTTCCTCAGGCCAAATAAAGTGCCACTAAATGCCAGTAGCTGGATTCAAGGCGCCTCGAATCCAGCTACTGGCATTTAGTGGCACATTATTTGGCCAGAAGAAGTTCGGCGAGTTCCCACAAAACGCGTTGCCTGTGCTTTTTTTATTAATAAATATCCATTCCTATATGGGTGTGTCATCAATGAGGTAAGCCACCTCATTTATTCATATTTTAGTTGCTTTTAATATATTTTATTCACCTTGGGCGCCTCTTTACCCCTTTTTACTGTGTCTCACCACATCTGTGGGGTGCTCCTACACCTGACCCCTGGTGGTCTCTGACACTACCTAGTTTGCCAGTGTGTAAGAGTTTTTTCAAGAGAGCGACCTTTGCTAGGTCTCCTGGTACCCCGAGTGGAGTCGGGTTTGTGCATCTCCACCTGCCTGCAGTGGTCGGTTGCCCTTCTGCAACCCGCCTTTGTAAGTATTATTTCAACACCATTTAATTTATTCACCAATCTCTGTGACATACTGCACCATCAGGGCTCCCGTTGTCTCTGTGTTTCTTTCCATAGGGTGCATATATTCACCCTCAACCTTCTTGTGGTGTAGAACAGAATTCAAACTGACTGATCTCAATGCTCCTGTAGATCCTTCTGCTATCAAAGGATCTAAAGATTGTTTGTAAGTTAATTACATTAAAGAGTCAGGGGCAATATGCTACCTCATCTTTTTCCCCTATGTAGTGATAGTGTTTGGAGTAGAAGCCCCAAGATGGCAGTTTTAACTTACATAGTTCCATAGTTAGTTTGGTTGAAAAAGACATCCGTCCATCAAGTCCAACCAGAAGAAATAAACATGGACAAATTAGGGACATTTCTGTCCTGTCACATACTGTATAGTGTTGGTGGTTGATTTTGGTATAGTGAATTCGAACACCTGAATACTCCCAACCACCACTGTTCAGCACCAAAATTAGTAGACTGGGTCACGAGGAGTTCACTGCCCCGTGTGCCCAGTTGCACTTCACGTAATTCCGATACTTCCTCCTTCTTAAGTTTCTGATTTTTCATTTAGCAAGATAATGCTCAGATTTAAACAAGGTAAATATGTTTCTCTTAGCTACCAGCACCTGGAGGGCTGGTGATAACACTTTTCTTAAGTTTTGGAAACTTTAGCTAAAAAAAAAATCAGTGAAGGTTAGAATGTGATGACCTTTCAAGATAATATGCATTGTTGTCTGAAAGCTTTTATGATCTGGAACCTGTTAGAGTACTTCAAGTATCTGAAAGAGGAATATCATAGGTGCAGCTGGGCTGAATTGCGCTTGAGTAAGTGCAAAAATTGGTGAGAGAATGTCAATGCATCATTTGGAGTGATTTGACCATGCTGACTAGTATACTCAATTATAGTCAGCAAGCAGTACATCAAAAATAATTTTATTGAAATGTCAAATTAAAATGATATTTTCTTAGCAGCTGTACATTGGTGTGTTCTCCCAAAACCTCTTATTTTAACATTGCCATTGGGCAGAAATGGTTTTTACCACTGCAGCATACAATAAGGAAAGGAGGAGGGTAGTAGATGGTTTGAAGTGACCATACTGGGTAATTGGCTCTAGTAAAACTTTAGGATGTTGCAGTTGAAATGTATGGCCGACACTAAAGGCAAAGATGCAAGCATCATTACACTACAGCTACTTCTACAACCAATCTTATAGTATATCAGGCGTTAGAGAGCAGTGCCTGCGACCCCTGCACACTGAAGAGGCTGTGCCCATCCACATCCACAAAATTATAAAATCTAATATATATATATATATATATATATATATATATATATATATATATATATATATATATAAACATAGCAGTAGGAGAACAGAGGCGCCAGCAGGATAAAAGCAGATAAAAACTTTAAAATTTGCTGGGTGGTGGACTTACCTCCATAAAGCAGGCACGAAAGACTGAGGCGCTACACCTGCTATTGCCGAAATTCTGTTTTGTCCCCATGTTTATTGCCTGATGAAGCGGGCTGGGCCTACGAAATGAGTTGCACTTTTTTGGGGTACTATTTAATAAATGTGATTGCTGCTATTCAGACAGTCTTTCGTGTCTGCTTTATGGAGGTAAGTCCACCACTTCCTCCCAGCAAATTTTAAAGTTTTTATCCGCTTTTATCCTGCTGGCGCCTCTGTTCTCCTACTGCTATACCGTGTCCACCCCTGGTGGAGGGGTGATCTACCCCCTTTCGCATCTACAGAGAACGATTTCTTATCCCTGAGTGAGGACAGGTCTAATCTCCTCACCTGCCTATACAGTGGTTGCCTTTGTGGTAACCCATGTTTGTGAGTATAATTTTCTCACGATAACCTTTACTTCATTTATGCTTAACATACTACACTATATTGGGCTCTCGGTTTCTCTACATTTTATATATATAAACATATACATATAAGAAGTATGTTTCTTCCGGAGTAAAATGAGCCATAAATTACTACTTTTCTACTTTGTTGCTGTCACTTACAGTAAGTAGTAGAAATCTGACAGAACCAACAGTTTTGGACTAGCCCATCTTCTCATGGGGGGTTCTCAGGGTTTTCTTTATTTTCAAAAGCACTTAGTAAATTGCAGTTGCTCTGTCCAACTGCCAAAAAAGTGTATAGTGAGCAGAGAGGCTGGCTAGCATCTGTGTATAAATCTTTTTCAGGGAGTGTCTTTATAAAGAACAAAAGCCTGGCTGAAATCCCCATGAAGAGATTGAGTAGTCCAAAACCTGTCAGTAATGTTTACTCAGGAAGAAATATACTTCTTATTTGAATGTGTGTACATTACATATATTTAAAATTTTCACAACAGTGGTCCTTTAACTACTCTAAGACCGTTCCACACCAATGGGCGTGGTTGTGGTGGCAATGGGGCGATCAGACCGCACCAACAGAGAGCTCTGCTGGTGGGGAGAAAAGGGGAGGGGATCACTTGTGTGTTGTGTTGTGTGACCCTGCAGCTTGGCCTTAAAGCTGCAGTGGCCAGTTATGAAAAAAAGCCTGGTCTTTGGGGGTTTACCACTGTGGTCCTCAAGTGGTTAAGCCACCAAAAAGCAAGAAAATATTCAGAATAATTTTGACACTACTTTTTTACCTACTTTTCGGTATGTTTTAATCATAAAATGCTGAAAAAAATATTTTGAAGAAAATATTTCAAAGAAAAGATGAAAATTATCTCCTAGGAGAAAACTTAGTAAAAAAAAAAAAGTTATTTGCATATGGGCCATTATATTTAAAAAGCGAGTTTTAGAATACAAACAATCGTTGTTCTTACTGTCTATGTGCATAAATGTACTTAAATATATTGTTATACCTACTGTATGTGTGCTTCTTAGGTCTAGTGTTTTCATGCAAAAGTTGTGAAATAGGTAGTTACTGAGAGTCCACTTGTGTTCTAAAGGCTAGCAGAAAAACTAGCAGAATCTAAATCAGCCATTGGAATTTACTGTCATCATCAGGATATTAACCACTTGAGGACTGCAGTGTTAAATCCCCCTAGTGACCAGGCTATTTTAGTAAAATAGGCAACTGCAGCTTTAAGGCAAAGCTGCAGGGCCATACAACACAGCACACAAGTGACCCCCCCCCTTTTCTCCCCACCAACAGAGCTCTCTGTTGGTGGGGTCTGATGGCCCCCAGATGTTTTTTTTATATAAATATTTATTGCTTTATTTCTTATTATAAATATTGTTTTTTTTATTTTCTCCCCTTCCTCCCTCCTTCCCTCCCTCTCTCCCTGTAGCCAGCCAATCATGGCGATTGGCTGTCATAGGCTTCCGCCTATGAGAGCCAATCGCTCTCTAATGTCCCAGGGGCGGCTGTCCCCAGTACAGCGCTGCTGCTGATCGCAGTGCTGTACTACCCTATAAGATGGCGGTTTCGCCGTCTAAGTCTCCCGAGCGGCAATCGACGCTCTGAGACTGAAGGCGGGGTGGAGCTCCGCCCCCCGAGCAGGAGATGCGTGCGCAGTGTGCGCGCGATCTCCTGCTAGTCCCATAGACGGCCGTTCACGCCAATCGGTGTGGAGCGGTCCTGGGGCTGCCGCACTGCTCACGCCAATTGGCGTGGAGCAGTCGGCAAGAGGTTAACCACTTAATGACAACTGGACATTTATAAATGTGCAGGGTATTTGTGGAGAGTGCACCATGAGTTTGTTATTAAATGAGGCACATATGGTATCATTTTTAACCGAAACAAGTTGTAGAATACATTTTGGTGTGTCTTAACCATTTAAGGACCAGCGGTCTCTGGGCACGTAAAGACCAGAGACCGCTGGTCCAATCCCGTCAAAATCCCGACGAATCGCCGCACATACCCACCGCAACCGCCGTCATCGCCGCTCGCTGAGACCCTCAGGACATAGACTCTACCGTCTCTATGACGGCAGAGTCATGTGCACCGGTCAGGAGCCGCTTTTATTGGCTCCTGACCCTGTTTTTCAATGTAAGCCAATGGGAACGGCTTACATTGAATGACAGGGCCAGGAGCCAATGAAATCGGCTCCTGACCGGCTCACATGACTCTGCCGTCATAGAGAGAGGCAGAGCCTGTGAGATGTGGCGAGAATCGTCGGGTTTGAGCGCCGCGATCGGCGGGTAGCGGCGGAAACGGTGGATGCGCGCTGCGGACAGTGATTGAGATCTATGCCCTGCCAGCCAGGAGCCCACCAAAACAGGGCGTAGATCTCAATCACTGCGGTCCTTATCTAGTTAAAGCTTGGACACACATCACCTAAAAAATAGGTACAGACAAACTCAATCCGACATAGAAAAGTCATTTTCGAAATTATGACGGTATTATTTGGCTAACACAGTACAGAAACGTTTTTGCTACTATCTAAATATGACCAAATCTGGGAAAGTTTTAGCAAAACTACAAGAGACATGTTATGTAGTAACATTTTAACCATGATAAGTAGTAGAATAGAGTTGAGAAAGTTTTAGGGTTGAGGCCCCTGTCCTGTGTATTCTTTTTAGTCACAAAATGAATCAAACTGAATCAAAGGCAATTACATTTTTGCATATGCTGTACCAAAATAAAAGACGTGTAAAATGAAAACAAAGTGACAGAATATGAAATAAACATCATATATTGTTACCTTAGAAACTTGGTTTTTTAAATATATATATATATATATATATATATATATATATATATATACCATGAGGGTATATTACTATTATCTTTGCAAATAAGGTCTTATAATCATCAATAGTATACAATAAGAAAACAAAAACGAAAAACAGAAAAAAAGACACCTTTATTTTGAGATACAATATTGTCACCATACATTGTGCTAGGAACATAATCTAAATGTTGTTATAACCAGGATGAATAAGCAAATAAAAATAGTGGGTTTAACTTATAGTTAGCACTGTTTATTGTAAAGCTAGAATGGATGTACATGGAGAAATAGAGTGTTCAGTTTGCTTTCCTCCACTTTTCCCTTTAAAATGCATTGAAATAAGGTAATTACTAAACAAAATTATCACACAATAAAAGTCTAATTTGTCCTGAAAAAAACAAAATATAGATCATTTCGGTGTGATTCGTAGTAATAAAGTTATTGGTGAATGAATGGGAGCAATGATGATATGTGAAAATTAAAAATGTATTTGGTCCTGAAGTGGTTAACAGCTAACAGTCCTAGGGAAGTGTAGTCCTATGCCCAACTCTCCTAGTAGCTCGGCTGCTAGAATAATGTAATGAGACTTGAAGGAGGGTGTTATTAGCACATTAAAAAAAGGTATTGTTAGCTGTATTTTCTATAAGTCCTGAAGTAAACCTAATTAGAGGAGGCTCAGGAATTTATATTTGCTGTTGTGCAGAAGCCCATTACGCCTTTACGCAGTAAGTCCACTGCCAAACCACTTCCCAGAGCAGATGGCAGCAGACCAACAAATATGGAGAAATGGACCTGTGCATACCTATGGGAAATCATGGACCCATTACACCTGTTAACACATGTCCATCTTCACCAGTGTCCAGCCATAGAATCGCATGTGTCTGCTTCATGCAGGAGACACTGGTCCTCCTCCAGATTGGTGCAGCATATGTGTATTACTCACCACGTGAAACTTGCCGTCCATTTGAAATCCTGATATCTGTCAAGCTAATAATAATGTGACTTGTGAAAGGAAATGACCATTCCACTTTTGAATTTAATATTTTTCATATAAAATAACAATAAAAAAGCCCAGTACCTTAGAAGTATCTTATATTGTAGGGTTTTCTAGCATGTTTTATTCAGCTTCAGTTTATCTATCTCTATTTTATCTCCAGATATTGATTTCCCCTCTGTGACCTTTGTAACTGGGACCATACTAGATGGCATTAGCTCTCTGCTTCGTTCAGTCCTCTCATTCCTGTGTACAGAGTATTTCTTTTGCAGATTAATGACAGCTAATAATATCTGATATATCTGGACATTGCAACATAATGAGATAGAGTCCCACTGGATTTCTAAAGTGTCACCACTAACAAATTCACTAGAACTGCATATAATTAGCATGTAAAGGGAGTGATCATGCAGTAAATCTGTTGAGAAAGATGGATAGTCGCTCAGAAAAACTAAAGGGAAAATAAATGCACTTCTTGACACTCTATACAAAATATATGTTTCCTGGCATGAATATTTTCTAGATAACAAACTGTGGACAGGTTACCTTTATAGAAATATTATGACTGCGTGGCTGGTAGGCAAAATTTCATTATATTACTGCTAATGTTACAATATTTTCTGGAAAATGTCACCTTATGTAAATGAGCCAAAGGTTTCATTGGTATTCATGTTTTTTCTTTAAGGATGCACGGCCCCTTTTCAAATGTAACATCTTTTATTTCAGCAAAACCTCAACTCAGAAACAGCAACACTACCTGTTTAACAAAGGGATACTGGATGCTTATGGCTTGAATACGCTTGTACTAGCAGTGAGGCTCACTAGGAATTTGTGTAATTTACTCTAAGGACTAGTTTTAGCATTAGGTACCTTTAACATGTATCTGAAGTCATGATAATAATATTGCAATAAATGTATATCCACATGTATGTTTTAGTCATTGCATTAATAAAATCCAGTTTCCAATACTCTGCAGCTAATCTTAGAAATCTTCTGCTTAATAGCCTGATTAACTGTATATTTGTACAGACTGTGTCCCAGACCATGATATTTAGCCAGTCCTTATCCATCCATAGTGCAATGCCACTCCCTGCCCCTTTCCCTACTTATGCCCTTTCTCGCAGTTCCATAGAGGATATCAGTGTAGGCAGGGCAATACCTACTTGTCAGGCAAAAGAGGTAATAGCCCCAGGGTTCCTGAGCACTGTGGGTCCCCCATTTCTAGTTATGCCCCTGGAAGATGGGTCAGGCAGCATGGGGGGGGGGGGGGGAGGTGCAGTAATGAGGAGCTGAATTTGCTGGGGGAAGGGGTCAGAAAGGGGCCCAAGGCTACTTCTTCCCTGCTGCCACATTGGGGCTTGAACCAGCCCTGAGTGTAGGTGGAAAGAAGTTTCTATGATGTTCTGGAACTTTATTGGAAATGGCAGCCTCTGCTAGTATAAACATGTAGTGTATGCAGAGGCTCTGAAGATCTTTGTTTACAAATAACCATTTATTACAAACTTAATTTTACAAAAATAAATGGCAATAAGTTATGGACTTCTCTATCAGTTATAAGGGACCTTCTATGTTTGCACTCCTATCAGTACTAAGGATTATACCATAAATTATGCCATTGACATTAGGTGGGCGTTGCATTCAACTTCAATGTAGTGTAAAGGATGTTACCTTTTGCAGTGTGCAAATGTTTGCAAGAGCAAATTAACCAATGTCTATCTATCTATCTATCTATCTATCTATCTATCTATCTATCTATCTATCTATCTGCTTACTTAAGTGGGGGCTGGATAGTGTAATGGTTAAGGGCTTTGCCTCTGACACAGGAGACCTGGGTTCAAATCTCGGCTCTTCCTATTTAGTAAGCCAGCACCTAACCAGTAAAGAGTTCTTTGGGCAAGACACTGCTACTGTGTGCGCTCTAGTGGCTGCCTCGCTCTTTAATTCCAACAGGAGAAAAGCGCTATACAAAAAAAGGAATTATTATTATCATCTATCTATCAATATATAATGTGTTTATTAGATGGAACATTTATATAGGTTTTGTCACTGTCTGTAATCCAGGACAGTGCTTTAAACTAGATGACCTAAGTTACATTACTGTACCAAGAATTTAAACTCTCTACACCAAGTTTTTATTAATTCAGTGCAAAATCCTTCAGACAAAAGCCCAAAACAGATATTATTTGTTCTTGGTGTAGCAACTAGAGATGTCGGCGAACGGTTCGGGAACAGTTTGTCGGCGAACTCCTCACCCTGTACTACTTCCGGGTCGCTATGACCCGTAGTAGTACGGCTGCGCTGGGCCGGTGGTGCGCGTCCTTGATCGCGCCCCTGTTGCCGGGAAATTTCTGCGCATGTGCATGACGTCACGAGTGACATCACGCTTATGCGCAGAGAGTGCCCGGCAACAGGCGCCCGATCAAAGATGCGCACCGACGGTCCAGCGCAGCCGTACTACTACGGGTCATAGCGACCCGGAAGTAGTAGCGGCCCATAGAGAGTTACTAGCGAACGGTTCGCCAACATCTCTAGTAGCAACTCTTCTTGGTGTAGCAAGATTTTTGGCATCAGGGGACTCATTGCCATTTTTAATTTTAGTGTTAGGGTCAGATTACATTAGGTAAGGGTTAGTGTTAGTTTAGATGTTAGGGTTGAAAGCAGTGAAATGTAGCATTTTGGCTTCCATTAGGCAATCAAACATTATGTATTTATATTGTATGCACATCATGTGGGACACTTTGCAGACTAGACAGTGATGCCACTAACTGTCCCTCAAATAAGTTCATAATCTTTCCTTACTATAGTCATAGTCTAATATTGTTATCATTGTCTTAGCTCAATTTAGAAAAGAACCAGTGTATTTATCACTAGGTTTCTGTAATGTGGCAAGAAACTAGAGTGCCTAGAGAAAAGAGGGCAAACATGGAAGAACAGACAAACTCCTTGCAAGTAGTGTCCAGGCTGGCAACTGAACAAGGAGCTAAAGTGCGCAAGTGCTAACCACTATGCTTTTTTGCCGTCCATTTAGATGTGCAAGCTTAATGGAACATTCAGGTTTTTCAGTTATTGCTTGTTTAAAGTGAAAGTAAAGTGAGGAAAACATAATAGATACTGTCAGTAATGCTGCGCTTACCAGCTCAGTTGCTGTTTCCTCCGCTGGTAGCGCATCTGGGGCTTCTGGTGCGGCAGTGGCAGGAATGATGTCAGCAGCATGCCTGCAGGGATCAGGTCGCATGAAACTGACTGAAAATGAGGGCGGACGCATGCACTGGCAGCGACGCCCCTCTTATGCTCTAAGGAAGCCGGTCAGCTGACCAGCTGTCAGCTGACAAGCAGGACTCCACCTCTGGTTCCTGATTGGCCAAGCGGCTTGGGGGCATGTTTTCCTGCTTACCCGGGCTATTTAAGCTCTGTTCTGACACTTGCTCACTGTCTGCTCTAGCTAACACTTCACAGTGAAGGCTTCAGACCTTATTCAGATCCGTGTGTGCTTTGAACCGGCAGGACCCTGGGGATTTCACACTAGCTCAGCATAAATATATATTATTGTGATTGTGATTATTAACCTCTGCCTGAATATTTACTCTGATTTTGCCTAATGATTCTGTACCTCTGCCTATCTGATCTGTTGCCGACCCCTGCCTGAGTACTCACTCTGATTTTGCCTGCCGATTTTGTATTTTATCTGTCAGATCTGTTACCGACCCGATTTGTTGACCACTCTGTTAATCTGTATCAGTGACAGTACTGCCTTCTACTGTCATTGTCTTCAGACTATTTCCCTGTTGGGAATGTCTGATATTTGTCTGTCTGCTAGTGCTCACACACTAGCAGATCATTACAGATACTTACCTATTGATCCCATAGAGCTTTCCTGGTACTTTCTTTATCCCTTTGTTCCAGTGAGGTTCTTTGACCAGCTTGATTGAACACGTCTTTGCACTCCCCCACCCCCGGCATTCATCAGAAGTACTTGAGTCTCAGAGTAATTCCAAAGACCAGCAGATATGTACTGTGCAGACACAAGTCTGAGCTTGCACATGCACAGCAAGTAAGTACCATATATTCCAGTGTATAAGATGACTGGGCGTATAAGACGACACCCAACTTTTTCAGTTAAAATATAGAGTTTGGGATATACTCACTGTATAAGACTACCCCTCTTCAAACACACACCAAATAAAAATTCAAAAAAATCATATACTGGTGCTATATATGAACATATACTGGTGCTGTACTGTATGTGGTACCCAGTATATAACAGTATGTAGGCGATTGACTGCTTGGATTGGTCAACTCTCCCTCTCCCTAAGTGGATTGGTCAGCTCTCCTTTTCTACCTGTTTATGGAAGAATAGATTGCACAGTGCCCATAAAACACGCCTCTTTCAACCTTCTGACCCACCCTTGTATCCTATTTACCTCCTTCTCTGCCTCTCAGATCTCGCACATGTGCGCCTGCGCTGCTTCCCTACAGTCCTCAGCAGCGGGATGTGAGAGGCAGTAACAGGATAAAGCGTATCACCCGACATCAATGATATAACTTTTCCGATGATTTTCAAGGGTTAAAAAATAGTCTTATATGCCAGAATATACAGTATTTCATAAGACTACACAAAGTTAGAGGGGTTTTGTAACACCCTAAGATAAAAGGGTACAGAAGTCAAGAACGGGAGCCCAATGGTGCAGTACGTTAAGATAAAAAGAAATTAAGAACAGAAATCAAATCACTACTCACAAAGGCGGGTTGCAAGGGGCAACCAACTGCAGGAAGAGGGTGGAGACAACAAACTCCACTCGGGGTGATCCAGCTGGACCTCGATGTGAATCACTCTCCTTTTGTAAAAATGATGACAGTGACCCTCCGTGGGAAAACCACAGGTGTTCTGTCTCAACCCCTGCAATGGGGGATGTTGAGGGATAACTAAAGCACAATTAAGGGAAAGAGGCAACCTGGTATGTATAAAATGGATTAAAACCAGTTTAAAAATGAATAAAGCGAGGTGGTGTACCTCAATAACAAAATTCGTGTATGAACAAATTATGTAGGTAGAAAAAAACAAAGTCTTGTAAAACTAATACCTTTTACAAGACTTTGTTTTTTTCTACCTACATAATTTGTTTGCTAACACGGTACAGAAACATTTTTACTTGTATGAACAAATAATTTTATTTAGCACAGGCAATGTGTCCGAGGCCGCTTCCTTAGGCCAATCACACTGCCAATTAGATAAAAACCAGTAACATAGGGGGCCTCTCAGAATGGGGCAGCTAATTACAGTGCTAAAAGATTTGGGGGCGGTTATCTTTTCAATTTTAAATATCGATTTTGTAATTTTTCATTCAACTTTGCACATGTTTGGGCGCCGTTGCGAAATATCAAAATGTTATCTACATACGACAAAGTACGATTGATAAATAAAGGTTTGTGAAACTAAATCTAGACTTTGATTGTCTGATATTGTGTATGTTTATTCCGATATTTCACTAATATATCGATATATGTGGATTATATCAATATACAGTATGTGACACTATGATAAAAAATTATGTGAAATGATGTAATTACAATAATAGGTCATTATATGAAATGTCACAAATATATCGATATATGTGGATTATATCGATATATGTGACATTACGATAAAAAATATAAAAAAATAAAAAATTAGGCACCACCAGGGGGTGGGATAGGTACAGGGAGGGTTCTGTGTCAGAGTAGGGTTAGGTATAGTTAGGGTTAGGCATCACCATGGGGGGTTAGGGTTAGGCACCACCAAGGGAGGGTTCTGTGTGAGAGTAGGGTTAGGTTAAGCTGTATTGTTGAATTACATTACGATATTTAACGTTATTATACTTTCGTTTTCAACTCCCATGTGTTTTATAACAGTAATAATAATAATCGGAATGTATGGTTTTACATTACAAATACCATTATTTATCGATAATTCTAAATGACCGATGTTTTTTAAATGTTTTACATGACTTTTTTAAATGTACATTCTCAGAAAGGCTCCCTATGCTATTGGTTTTCCTCTAATTGGCACTGTGATTGGCTTGAGGTAGTGGTCTCAGACCCGCAAAAAGCATTGCCTGTGCTATATAAAATTATTTGTTCATACTTTCATTTTAATCCATGGGATACATACCATGGATGTTCTTTCCCTTAATTGTAAGTTCATAAGACTGCTGAGGAGTCCCAAGCATAAGTAACTTCAATGGGTGACAGAGGTAGAGCGATGGGACTGGGAAGGCTCTATGGGATCCAGAGCCTTCCTACTCCATAGGTAATCTATTGTCTTTAACAATTTTGCTATTGCAATTTGCTAGATAATCCATAATAATAGTTAAACTCTTTTTCTTACTTCAGTCAGTTGCTAGTATGATATATCACTGTGGTATGACAGCATATAGATACAGACAGACTATATCATTTAGATCAGTTTTGATGAAATGAAAGTCATGGAAATCATAGTTTAGGGGCAACAATGGGATACAAGACAAAAGTTAGTGATATGGTTGGGTTTAAAGGAGTTACTTATAACAACAAAATAATAATAATTGATTTAAATCAGTCTCAAACTTCAAATTCGGGCAATCAGGTGGTAGTAGTTGGTGCTGAGTTAGCTGAGTTAAGCACATATTAGGGACAATAAGGCAGTATAAAGTAGTAGTCATACAGGGATGTTATATTTAGATGAGGTTTGGGGAGTAGGTCAGCTTGTGGGAGTTTGTTTAGGATTTTTAATTTTAAAAATCAGTAATGAATGCCAAGGCCAGGCAACAACTAATCAATTTACTATAAAAAGCAATTAATCATGACATTCAGATGGATTACAAACGGGGAAATCAGGTGGGCTTACCACGTAATTCTGCATATTTTTTCACACTATAAATAGTTATGCAGAATGATCATGTAGACATTAAAATGTTAAAGTAAAAAAAAAAAGAGGGAAAAATAATTTACTATATTCTTATTGTATAACACATCATTTAAACCATATTCCCTTTGCAATGGCCATTGTTCATTATTACTACCTTTGCATTGTTCAATTACTTTTCACTATAAGTTAAAATCACCACTGGGACTTAATCATTAGAATAGGTATGTAAAACACCAAGCATTATGTATCTAAAGCAGTAAGAGTTTTACGGAAGCTGTAATCAGTGTTAAAGTCAAGGTATTAGCACTAGTCAGCCATATCATCTAGGTGTTTATTAGTTTGAGGGTATTTAAAAAATGCAGTGACCACAAATTGCATTTTAATGTACTGTATGTGAGCAATGTAAAGTTGTAGTCTTGACCCCAAAACATATCAAACTATTGTAATAAAAAACAAAAGTCATAAGTGGTATTTTTTTCTTATTAAATCAGAAAATACCAAATTTGCAGATTCATTTTTGTGGCTTTAATCACAAAGCTATTAAGACCCTAGTTGAAATGAACACACTTTAGGGCACTTTGAGCTAAGAAGTCAGTGAGTGTGCTATGGATTTCATCTTTTTCCTCCTCTTTTGCATTAATGAGTATTTTCAAGAATACATAACATATGCAATAATATAACAAATTAAGTTATAAATGCAGAGATATGCTTCAAGTCACTCTGCAAATCTGCATAAAGATGCATAATAATCACATAGCTACAATATTACAATATTAAAAAATACCTTACAATTAAATTATCATGGGGAAATAATCATAATGTTATTGGAAACTCAATTATTGTGGCAACCCTTGTCAGGAAATTAGCAGGCTATGGCAATGGCAAGTCAGACCTGAATTCATCAAATATATATTATCACAATATTACATGTTCACTTTGATTCCATGCAAAGACAAACATCCTCACTCACTGGTATCTGTTCAATGCATTTGTATTATTCATGAACAACTCTGTGATCTATTATACATACAAAACTGATTGTACACAGTTTGCCGCAGGCTACTATGCAGAGACACAGAATTAATTTTATTATATACACATGCATGATAATTGTGTAGGATTCTGTGAAATATCAAACCTTGTTCCCTTGCAACATTATTTTACTGTTTAAAATGGGCACTTTAGATCAACAGGCAAAGTTTGCCATCAAAAACCATTTTTATTGAGAAGCTGGTGTGTTCCTAGTGACATATTTAAAATACTATTGTCATACCATATAAAATGAAAGAGCTTATTACAAACATTTATCAGCTTTTCTATTCATCATCCGAGAAGCAACAAAAGGCATGTTACAGATAGGTAAAATAGTGAAAAAGAGTGTGCTGTCCACAAGAAGAGGAAAAAATATCTGCTTAAGAACTTAAACACAATATTATCATTTTTTCAGTTTGCTTTTTAATTAGAATGATTAATGCAGTTGATTTGCATAAGTCATCCCATGGATATTCATATTTTCTTCATTTTTACCATTTTGCGCATGCCTTCCTGGTGAATATGTGGTGACCCAGAACATACTGTCAAATATAAGTAGATCATGTAATTTCAAAACTGCATCCAGCTTGGTGCATTTTCTCCATATGCCATTCTTTTGCACATACACCAATGCTGTATAAAAAACATGTTTTAATCCAACAGTATTGGTGACATGAAAAGCATCCATATGAGCCTAGCTTTGTCGTATGGATAATGTTAAAGCTTTGAAACAGCAGTGATACAAAACATATTTCACTTCATATATTTTCTGTTCCTTTCTAGTATTAAGTTGTTTGCTTTGCAACTCTATCAATTCCAGGAAATGCTAAGAAGTTTTGGAAAATCCTGACAAGACACAAAAACTTACAAAGATCAGAGAAAAAAAGTAAAAGGCATCAAGGCTAAAGGAGAAAGTAGAAAATGTGGTTTATAGTACTTTAAAATTGGAATGGAGTTGATGCATTTATGTTTAAATATCATAATTACACCTGGATGTTATAAGAGGCAGGTGTTCTCCATGGTGCTGAGCATGTTCTGTTGCTGTCAGCAGTTCAACTGTTAGGAAACTTTTTTTTTCTAATTATAAATATCAAAAACCCAGTATGCCTACCCCTTTCATTTCAGATTCAACCCAGCCTAGCCATGAGACTTTCCAGCTAGTCAGCAGCAGGGACAAAGTCAGGATTTGTGCTCACAACTCCTCCTCTCCTGCTCTCAGTTTAACCAGCCTGCATGCCAATGTCAGCCTTGAAGGAGGATTTTTCAAGGAGTGGTGAGAAACATCCATCCCCCTGCAATGCACTAACGTACAGTTTTGATAAGCACCAGAATCTTCTCCATCTCTCTTCTCCTGGCTTTTACTTTGATGTCTCACTTTTAGAGACTGCAGAAGTGTTGAAAGACTACTCACCAAGACTAAAGTTGGAGGCCCACCTTAAAATCAAGGGTGTTTTGAAGTTATAATACATAGTGGGGTGCATCATAGTAAGGGTCAAATGTTTATTGTGTTATCTAAGTTATCACTCCAATATCTGAATATTATATAAGCACCATTACCTCATTTAGAGAGTACAGGTACCACCTAAGAACAGACAATACAACAGGCATTGTTTTGTGATATGTATCTGTAACTTGCTAGAAGACTTTATGGTTTGTTTATCAACCAGAATCCTACCTTGTTGTTTAACCACTTCACCACTGAGGGGTTTTACCCCTTGAACACCAGAGCAATTTTCACCTTTCAGCGCTCCTTCCATTAATTCGTCTATAACTTTATTATTACTTATCCCAATGAAATGAACTATATCTTGTTTTTTTCACCACCAATTAGGCTTTCTTTAGGTGGGACATTATGCCAAGAATTATTTTATTCTAAATGTGTTTTAATGGGAAAATAGGAAAAAATGTGGGAAAAAAATTATTACTTTTCAGTTTTCGGCCATTATCGTTTTTAAATAAAGCATGCTACTGTAATTAAAACCCATGAAATGTATTTAACCATTTGTCCCGGTTATAAAACCATTTAAATTATGTCCCTATCACAATGTTTGGCGACAATATTTTATTTGGAAATAAAGGTGCATTTTTTTCAGTTTTGCATCCATCCCTAATTACAAGCCCGCAGTTTATAAAGTAACAGTGTTATACCCTCTTGACATAAATATTTAAAAAGTTCAGTCCCTAAGGTAACTATTTATGTTTTTTTTTTTAATTGTATTTTTTTTTTAATTACAAAAAAAAAATAAAAAAATTGGGGAGTGTGGGAGGTACTGAGTTAATTTATTATGCAAATGTAATGTTTGTTTATGTAAAATGCTTTTAGGGTGTAGTTTACTATTTGGCCACAAGATGACCACAGTGTGTTTGTTTACATGTGACCTGTAAGCGTCCTTCCGGACGCTTACAGGAAGCAGTAGGAGGATGGAGAATCACAATGATCTCGCTGTTTCTAATAGAAGCAGCGCGATCATTGCGGGGGCTTAGATCAACGAACGGGAATGGATTTTCCCGTTCATTGATCTCCGTGCAAGCAGGCGGCGGCGTGCACGGGCGGCGGGTGCGCACGCACGAGCGGCGGGAGCGCGGACAGCGGCGGTAGCGCGGAAGGTACGGATTTCTCCGTCCCTGGTTTTTTAGGGGGGAAAAAAGGGACCGAGAAATTCGTAGCGCGGGGGTTTAAGTGGTTAATTGTTGCTTCTGCTGATTGCAGTCTGGCTCCTTTAATGCTGATTTCAGTCCTGTCAGCTTGCTTGAAGAGATTTTTGTAGAAGCTCCCACCATCTTTAAACTCCTCTACTCAACTAGTATACCACCAACAGCACTGCTATTATTACACACTTGGGGCAGTGATTGCATCAGAATAAAATACAGGTTTGCAACAGCTCTTGCAGAGTTTCACATAAGGGAAAGAAGCTTGTTTGAATTTCCCACCACAGCTGCTGCAGACCAGTCGCATCACCCTACCACCTCATCACTGCATCAATCAAATCTTGAAATAATAAGGAAACATAGAAGTACTAAACTGAAGAAATATGTATCTTACAAAACAAAATAACAGCTAACAATGACTGGTGTGCACAAGTCTTTAATTAGTCCTTAGGTTCCTTGAAAAGCTTTCATGAATGATGCAGGAATACTGAATTAGATCATTCATGCGCCATTCGCTTATATGTATTTACTTAAACACACAGGGATTTATTCACCAACAGCCATTAAAACTGCCATGCACAGAGAGTGCACATCAATTTAACTGGTACTACCATTGGTGAGGTAGCACATGCAGTGTTGCCAACCTTGGCAAAAACTTTTTACTGACAAAGCTCAAAAAATTTACCGACAGAACATTTTTTTTACTGACATCTAATATTACTGAAATTAAATTAAAGATATCACACACGTTCTCCACATGCAATACACATGGGGTGTGAATGAGGAAGAAGGATGCAAAGACAGCGGTGGACACCAGACAGATAAAGTATAAATGCACGGCATCGGGAGGACGGGGGGGGGGGGGGGGGGGCTTTGATACAACTACATTTGGGGGATGCAAAAGGGGGTTTCCGTCACGTTTGTTGTTTGCAATTATTGCAGCCCTTACCACTGCACACCCGATCCATCATGTCAACATGAGATTTTCCACCATTTCTGATTGAGACATGCAACCAATTTTGGCCCAAAATTAGTCTAGTTGTTAACTGTGCATGCTCTTGGTGGCACCGATTTTTATAATATTTATCTAATCTGATGGCCAATTGGCCGCCAAGTCTACAGATTTATGGCCACCTTTAATAGTGCAGTGTACATTCCAGAGTGATACATGAACTGATAAGCAGTAAGTGCTGTAACCTACTGGGGACTTTTTTTTACTGACATCACAAAGTTTATCATGGACTTTACTGACAGCCCAAATTTGTTGACTTTTTTACTGACTGTCAGTAAATTTACTGACGGTTGGCAACACTGAGCACATGTTTCGCAAATAGTATAACCCACATTACCAGTACCCTGATAACGTTTATGTTACCTAGGTATGTGTGAGTTGCGCTATGTGAATTGCGCTAACTGTGCAACGTGCACTACCTCCCCAGTGTGAGGTAAAACTGCCACGCGCTCTCTGTGCGCCGCAGTTTTACTGGCTATTGGTTAATCCACCCTAAAATTAGGCCTATGTATTTTGCTACTGCTTTTTCATGCATGCATTCCGCTGCCCCCATTTTTGTAATCCTGCATGGTGTTTGCCATTGTGGTGTCCGCCATACAACAGTAAGCACTAAGCACACTTATACAAAGAACTCAAAGGATTTTAAGCCTGATGTGTACTGCTGCATAAGCCTATTAAATAAAAGGTTAACCTTTACAAAATAGTTTTTGTCACTTCTGTAGCAACAGGACAAATAGATTTGGTGTAAATAGACAATGGCTATGTGCAATTAACTTTTACTCCTGAGTTATCTCCTAGGAGATAATTTTCATATTCTCTTTAAAATAACTTTTTAGAATTTAACTATTGAAAAAGTACCTAAAAGTTGGTGAAAAAAGTACTATCAAAATGATTTTGAGTATTTTCTTTCTTGCTGGTGCTTTAAAGGGCATTTTATGACAAGGAGCTTGATTCACTAAACCGTGATGGGTTTATAGAAGGACTGTTTCTTCGATAGTTCCTCTTTAAGCAATTTGTTTGTCTACTATGACTCAAGCAAAGGATGTTATGATATCTAAAACCTAAAGCCATTCAACTGAAAAACAACTGTAGGACAGTTTTACTGGATTCCTTAAATTGTCCATTGTTTTCAACCATTTTACATCCGAAGAAACCCTCAGTAAAATAGGCACACTATTCACATACAGTGAGGCATAAAGCAGTAGTGGACCCATGACTAGTGGGAACACATTAGGTCACATTACGTACTCAACTGCAAATGTCAGTTCTAAGGTTGTGGACAGTGTGTATGTATGTATATATATATATATATATATATATATATATATATATATATATACACGCAGCTTAGTGATGCTTGATAATTATATGAATACATGTATCAAAAGGTATACTGTAAAACACAGTTAAAGGTATCAAATAATAAAATACTTCTTTACGTATCTGTTCAACAAATAACAAGTATGCAAGTTCCAGTAAAGTATGCACATATACATCAATACAAAAGATAGCAACCTTTAATTTACGCACATATTGAAAAATGACAAAAACCACAATAAAATCGCAGAAAGTATCCTATGGATGTTTAACAGTCTGTATCACTGGCTTGATTCCAGTTAGACATATGAAGATTAGGACTGACAGGCAAAAGTAAAACTAAAATGATCTCTTTTTATTTGTAAATTGCAAGCAGAGGTGGACTCAGAGACAAATGACCATCCTCTCATCTTACAGCCATTTCATGGGCTCAGTTTACATGATCAGCAGTACACAGAGGGAAGATGTGAGCAGGGAGGCCTTTATTCCAATTACTGTGCATCAATTACATCATTGGCCGGAGAGTTTTGAGGTGAGAAAACAAGAAAGGAGGATGTGTCAGAAGAGGAATCCTGTAGCTGTGGTGGTGGTGTAAGTGGTATGCGTGGTGTTGGTGGCTCTCTCTGCTGTCTAGCCTCCCTGTGGTGTCTTCTCTGCTGGTGTTAAAAAATCAGCTGCCACTATGGGGAGGCATCACCAACCTGATGTGCTTCCTATCAATAGCACATAAACAATTTGGGAATTTGATAATTTCCCAAAATGCTCCAGCTATCTCCTCCCACTTTGCTTAGTCAGGGGGCTGCAAATATAGTGGAGCAAGACACAAAAAAGGGAACACCGAGAGCCTGATGTAGTGTAGTATGTACTGTATCTTTAGTGTAGTATGTACTGTATGTACTGTATGTACTGTATTTTTAATACTTGTTGACCACGTAATGCCGACTGGCATGAACATGGCGACAGCCCCAGGACCACTCCACGCCAATTGGCGTGAAGTCCTGGGGTGGGGCAGGAGAGAGTTCCTGCCAATACGTGCGTATCTCCGCTTGAATAATGGAGCTCAGCTCCACTCCGTCATCAGTCTCCCAGTGTCGATCGCTGCTAGGAGACTGTTAGATGGTGAAACCACCATCTAATAACACTGTACAGTGCTGCAATGTAAGGCAGCGTGTACTGGAGACAGCTGTGGGACAGGGTTGTCCCCCTGGGAGGCATTAAAGCGTTCCGATGTCATAGGCTGATGCCTATGGCAGCCGATCACACTGATTGGCTGGCGGGGGGAGGGAGGGCTGGCCAGAAAATGTATTAAAAAATAACAACATTTATTTAAAAAAAATGTAAATATTTATGAAAAAAATAAACACACACCCCAGCAGCAATCAGAGCCAACCAACAAAACGCTTTGTTGGTGGGCAGAAAAGGGGGGGGGGTCACTTGTGTGCTGGAGTAACCTAATTAGTAAAAAATGGCCTGGTCACTAAAGGGTTTAAGGCCGCGGTTCTTAAGTGGTTAAAGAGTAAGAAAGGAATACTCACAAACCATGGTTACCTCATAGGCAACCACTGTATAGGCAGGTGAGGAGATTAGACCTGTCCCCACTCAGGATTAAGAAGTCACTCTCGGTAGAACGGAAAGAAAGAGGGGGGGGGGGCGTATATCACCTCTCCACCAGGGGTGGACAGAAATCTTGTATATAGAAAACAGAGACGCCAAAAGAATAAAATAGACTAAAGTTGTTAAAAATGCTTGGAAGGCAGGGGTGGACTTACCTCCTAAAAGCAGACACAAAAACTGTTTGTAGTTTGCAGCTTTTTGTCTCTGGTTTGCAGTTATATACCCCTGTCTTATTGCCTGATGAAGCAGGTCATACCTGCAAAATGCGTTGCAACACTTTGGGGAGTATGTCATTCAATTTATGTCATTTTGAAATTTACAGTTTTTGGCCTCGATTCATAAAGCATTCCCGCATTCGGAAATGCAGAAAACCGCTCACTTTACCGACCACACAGCAAAATATGTATTCATAAAGGCTTTTTCCGCATGAAAAGCCGACATTCGCGAGCAGAGTGATCAATCACCGCCTTGCGCGGTGATTATCATAGCAAAAGTAACAAGTAGTCAATTCATAAAGATTAGAGGTAGCGGTATGCGGACGGTTATTACCGCTACCTCTGATGTGGCGAGAAGCATGCGGAATACAGTGCAGTGAATGGGACAGACCTCCCAAGCAGCTGCAGAGAGAACACCGCACAGAGGGATTCCGCCTGCTTCTGCCGTTTCCGCATGTCTCCCGACAGCCTAACGCCTGCCTACAGCGGAATATCTCCGCACGCCTGTCACAAGTAGCAAAATTTTTATGAATTACCACCCTGAAGGCGGAAATACCGACAGCGGTGTTTCCCCGCTCGACGTTACCTTCCCGACAGCACTTTTATGAATCGAGGCCTTTGTGTCTGCTTTTAGGAGGTAAGTCCACCCCTGCCTTACAAGCATTTTTTAACAATTTTAGTCTATTTTATTCTTTTGGCGCCTCTGTTTACTATACACAAGTGGAGAAAGACGCTGCCAGATGGCTCTGCAGGTATCTCTTACTATATAACAGATTGTGGACTTTCCTATCCTGAAACCATAATGTAGGGATGCAAAGGATTGTTCCGTTGCAAGGTATCTGAAACACAAACAAAAACATATGATTACCTTTTAACATTCTTGTATATAAAATGTAAGTGATGACAAAGTTAAAATAATAAAAAAAAATACCTCAAGGTAACTAAAAGCCTTTCTTCTGCTGAAATCAAAGCACAAAAATGAATGTTGGGCTTGATAAGATTGGCTCTCACCAGACCCAAAAGATGCTAAAAACTAAAATAACATTACTTAGTAAGCTCATTTTAATATTCATAATAACATAGATACAATAACATCTAGCTACACATCTAATTTAAATGTATTATTTTAATTAAAACATTTCATTTACATTTATTATAAACCTACCTCAGAATAGACATCCATATGTAGTTGTAGAACTTTGCAGGATCCAATAACAATTTGGGGTACAATAGGCCCTAATGACCCCTACCTGGCTGCTCTGTAAGGAGGGGATGTATACAATATCTCCTCCATCGACACCAATCACCATATTCTCATAAGGTGCATGAGAAACGAAAGAGAAGCACCTCCAAACAAAATCTCCTCCTCATCCATGATGATGATATATCATCAAAACCTCAAATTTGCACACACAAAAAGAAAATCACAATTCTTTAGTCATAACTATGCCACAATAACGGCGTGCTCTCAAATGACGTCATTCTCCATAACACAATGTGACTTAACATGTGGCAACACATTATGCCATGTGCGCCTTTGCATTGCGTTACAATCTTGCATTGTGACCTTTACATTGCACCATAATGCAATGCCCCACTATGAACCTAGTCTCAGACAAAAAGGCTGGAATCTTTTTATAGAGGTCAAAAATAAAAATCCAAGTCAAGAATAAAGCAGCAGTGACAGCATAAAGCAGAATAACATTCATACAGTTTTTCTACACAATGAGTAGAGCCCAATGCATTGTACGTAATGTAATGCATTCTGCTCTACTCATCATGTGGTAAGACTTTACGCATGTTAGTTTGCTTAATGCAGTTTAGGGCATATACCCCTTTATATGCTTTTCTGAGAATTGTCAAGGGTGCTGACAGTGCTTGCAATAAACAAGTTTTTTATGTAATTGGTTTTTATTAGTCCTGTAAAGAACAGTAATTTTTTTTTTTTTTTTGCAAAGATAACTTTATTTAATTTTAAATGTTATTGCAAGTGCTAAAACATACCAGAGACTGTGTCAAATGTACAAAATATAAGCAATCCATGACTACGGCAGGTACAATCAGAAACAAATTGGCATTAGGGCAAAACTAGACTGTAAGAAAAGGACATAGCATTGAACATTCAAGATAACATTAGCAACCTCTTGACCCACTTTGCTTATAAAATCCTGTTACAATCCAAACTAAGCCCTCCCTTCTCTTAGCCCCCGACATTAACCCCACATCTGGAGTAAGGGATGAACATTTTTATTTTAATGAAAATGTACATACAACAAGCCTTCTCAGACATGTAAAGATTGTGATCTTTTTAACACGTTTATTGAACAGTTCTTTGGAAAGTACACGTAAAGGTTACAGCTATTAGCTTGTGAATTAGGACAAATGCACACAATTCAAAATATGGATGTAAGAGCACTTTAAATAAACAACTAAATGAGCAGAAACATTTAACATGCTCATTGCTTGCTTAAATCAATGTAAGGAGATTCAAATCTAAACATGGACTAAAGCACACCGAGTAATGCATCAAAGGACTTAATTGCATTTTTAATGCAACACCAATTTGCACATTAGAGCCCAGGAAGGTGAAGCTGTGTTTGTATATGAAACACCTGCCAAGAAGACATTAACTGAAATGAAATATGACTGTAGCTGTATTTTAAAAATTGTTTATCCTGAAATTTCAAATGCAGCTTTTGGATTTATTTAGTACTTTTGATAACATTTCCAAAATGCCCTATATGTAAACAGCGAAAAAGTTTTAAAAAAGACAATGTAAATGAATATTGACGGCAGAAAAGTATGAGAATAAACAATGAAGTTGGTCATACTTGGCCATTTTTGTAAAAGTTTCAATAAAGATTTATTTTCTAAATGTAGGCAACAAGCAGTGGTAAATAATGAAACCAGTTCGTATGCTTACATAAATATCTTGTAATCTACCCTATTACTCTATTAGAACCATTACTCTTGCATAAAAGACACACACATATATATTTATATATATATTGATAAATAAAGTTTAACAATTCCTGATAGTTTTTAGTGATAAAGAATTGATCGTTTTTAGTGATAAAGGAAAAAAAAAAAAAAAAAATATATATATATATATATATATATATATATATATATATACACCATATTTTTTGGACTATAAGATGCTCCGGACTATAAGATGCACCTAGGTTTAGAGGGCAAAAACCAGGGAAAAAATAAAAAATAAACCTAGGAGTGTCTATGGTCCAGGAGTGTCCTATGGACCTTTCACCAACCCCCAAGATATCTCTACCTAAGTTACACTGCCCAGCTAACCTCTTCTGCCTCCACCAACTACATTTAACAAACCCCTTGTGCCCCCTCCCCAACCCGGCTACACTGCACTACACTACACAAACCCCTGCTCCCCCCAACCTTGCTACACTAACTAACCACTACAATTACATTAAGATCTCACCTATCAAGCCTGGGTGGCAGCTTCTCCCGAGTTCCAGTGTGACATCTAGCTTGTCCCTGTGGTGAGGCAGCAGCGAGATTTGGATTTCCCGTGTGGCATCCAACATGTCCCTGGCAAAGGCAGCGGCAGCAGCGTGATTGGAATTCCCAGTATTAGCAGCAGTAGCAGCGAGATTCGGAATTCCCGTAGGGCATCTAATTTGTCCCCGCAGTGAGATCCAAAGAAGAAAGCGCGATCCAAAGTTTGCAAAACTCCAATCCCCGAGCGGCATAGCAGCAGCCGCTGTAAGATTTGTATTGCTGGTCTCTTCTCATGGGCTTTCTGTGCCTGCATTAACCGTAATCCGGGCAGAGCAGGACATCTTCAGCCACTATGTCCGCAGTGTCAAGCCTATGAGAAGAGACCACTCCAAATCTGATTTTGGACAAATAACTATCTCACTCCTACCCTATAAATAATTTAGTAATTTCACTTATATGACGTACAGAAATGTTATTATTAAATATGTATAGGGCCCAAATCAATTCACTATATTCACCTAAGTTTTCTTTTAGGTAATATTTTGACCATGGTGTTAAACCCCCCTAGTGACCAGGCAAAATCCTGCTTAATTGGCCACTGCAGCTTTAAGGCCAAGCTGCAGGGCCGTACAACTCTGCACACAAGTGATCCCCCCCCTTTTCTCCCCACCAACAGAGCTCTCTGTTGGTGGGGTTTGATTGCCCCCCTGTGTTTATTTTTGTTAAATAAATATTTATTTGCTTTTTTTTCTAATATTTCTTGCTATTTTTTTTTCCTTCAAATGCCCTTCCTCCCCCCAGCCGGCCAATCACGGCGATCGGCTGTCATAGGCTTCTGCCTATGAGAGCCGATCGCTCTCTTGTCCCCCAGGAGGACAAGCATGCATGTCCCCAGTACAGCACTGCTGCTGATCGCAGCGCTGTACAAGTAAACACACGGTGGTTTCGCCGTGTAACAGTCTTCCGGGCGTCGATCACCGCTTGGAGACTGAAGGTGGAGCTCCACTCCGCCCACCAGACAGGAGATACGCGTGCAGCCTGCGCGCGATCTCCTGCAAACTGCTGCCCCAGGACTTTACGCCAATCGGCGGACTGCCGCTGCGGCCAAGCCCATCGGCGTGACGCGGGCGGCAAGAGATTATTAATAAAGATTTGATAAAATAAGTGAAACATAGCTTAATTACTAATTATGGTAGCATTTCAACTAGAAGTTTGGAATGAAGATTATCCTGCTTAAAGCTACTGCTGATATTTATGAGCTCTAGATACACAGACACGCATGAACAATCTTGTTTAACAATCTTCATTCCTCCCCCTCTTGTTCTCAGTGATACTTCCTTAAACAAAGGAGGCTCTCACTGGACTTCATTAGGGACACAGGATATCTACTCACAACGAGAGATTATGTTGTTCTACAGCTCTCTCTATATATGTGTGACTCAACAAATCTTTTCCCATAAGCAAATCATAACATAGCTCACTCCACCCAACAACCGGTGTTTCATGCAAGCCTGTCTCACAAGGAAAGGGATCTAGAGTTTGAAAAGCTACAAGACAAGGATTTCCTTACAACATCATTAAGCTTTACATTTGTCAAGAAAGGATTTAACTATTTGTCTAAAGGTAGTGCCTGTGTCCTTTCTGAGCTTTCCCATCCATATTAAGTTGCAGATATTGTGAATTTATGAAAGAGTATTATAAATGTCACCTTTTGTCACTTATGTCACTTTAGTCAGTGTTAGTGTTATTTTAAGTTTTCTGTATGTTAGGGAAGGTGTAGCAAATTACAGGGAAGTTATTTTATAAAATGTCAAAGTAGTTTAAAAAGTAATAGAAACAGAGCTAATTGACGCGTACGTGAGCACATGAAGAGAGTACATGTTCCTTTGGGTTTTCTGAAAGTTCTTATTTCTCCAATGAATATAGTTAACATCAAAATAGAAAGAACAAATATTTACATTCAGATTGACTCAATGCTAAATAGGAGGCATGAAAAAATTAGACCTGAATGCCTAGGATGAAAGGGCAGAAGTGCTGAGTGCAGTTAAAATTGTTGACATTAACTAATAAAAGCATTTGCGTATATATATATATATATATATATATATATATATATATATATATATATATATATATATATATATATATATATCAGGGGATAAGCAGTACAAACCAATTTTTTTGCATAAAATTTGGTTTGTGCTGCTCATCCCAGGTATTTCCTCCTGCGAGCGTGCATAACCATGCCCACCTCTAGCACAGTTCAGCATATAAATGAGCGGAGCTCGTAGCTCAGTCAGTAGCTAGTAGAAGGTGAGGTGTTTTTAATTTCCTTTTTTTCCATTTACTTGACTCTTTGGCTAATGGAATGGTACCCACTAGAACGCTAATAAAAACTAGCATTTTTGCCTGGTTAGAGTAGGACTCACCAGATTGGGGACACTTTGGCGCAGTTGGTGAGCTTAAACGCGTTAAAGCGTAACCAAGACCCCCATCACTGTTTTCCTGTTGTATACTGCAGCCCCTCTGTATATGTGTATATATATATATATATATATATATATATATATATATATATTCCTGTGGAAAATATTGGTGTCATGACCAAACCCACGCATTCAGCTGTTTCATCTGGCCTGCCGATGCAAGGCTGGATACACTGCCCCCCAGTAGGTGAACTGGTGTTGCAGCATCCCACAGACACTGCAGCTGTACCTCTGCAGTTCCAGGCTGCAGGAGTCTCAGTAGATTCTGTCAGAAGAGCTACTTTGCCTCCAGGGCTGGACTCCAGCTGCAATTTTCTTGTAGCCCTGCACTGCCTGTCAGCACAGGAAATTTACAGCCAGCGTTTCTGCAATAAAGATGGGAAGTAGTGTTGGAAGACAGAAGAGAAGTCTCCTGCCTACTGAGTACTTTGTTCACCCTCCAGACTGTATTCAAATCAGCCAGCCCTTCCTCCTTTGAACACATGGAGGCTCTTCCTCATGTCATTGTCAGTATGTGGAGGAGGAGTTTGGGCAGTCACCAGAGGGCACCTGTCTTCTCAGACTGGGACTCGAAATAGAAAGTAAGGGTAATCTGCATGAAGAAGGCAGCATTTGGTGCACTACATGTTTAGTGTCCATCCAGCTACGGCAAGGATCTCATGTCCTGTTCATTGTGCCCCCTGGCTGGGACTAGCCCTAGTATAACCAGTCCTTATTGGCACCCCACTGTACAGGGCACTCACTGCAGTACAGCACCCATATGTACACATTGGTCACTGCAATTTGGCTCTACAATTTAATTAGCTCTCAGAACCTATCTACTTGGACATGTACTTCTCCTAGAAGCCATTTTCTCCCCTATTGTTTAAAATGTTTCTACCATGTCCTTGTCTTTTGCCTCTTTATTCTAATTAAATATTCATCTGTTTTTCTTTGCAAAGTTCATTATAATACCTTTATATAGTACTTCACTATAGTAAATCTACCTATTCTCTCTAATATCAGCCTCAGTGGTGGCTGGATAGTGTACTGGTTAAGGGCTCTGCCTTTGACATGGGAGACCAGGGTTCAAATCCTGGCTAGGTCAAGTATCTATTCAGTAAGGAGTTCAAGGCAAGACTCCCTAACACTGCAGGGTGGCCTCTTGAGCGCGTCCCAGTGGCTGCAGCTCTTGAGCGCTTTGAGTCCGACAGGAGAAAAGCGCTATACAAATGTTCGGATTATTATATTATTATTATCTAAGCTTCCATTCAAACTTCTTATCTTCTCCAATTAAAATCTATTACCCTGTTTCTTGTGAGTACCAACTTAAAATGAACCTCCAGACTAAAAATTGACTCAGCAGCACTGGAAAGGCCTGGCGTTTCTTTAACTGTTTCACAGCATCAGAACTTTTTTTCTCTTATACAAGCCTCATTTTTAGCTGCACAGAAAAAAAACTGCCCGGGCATTTTTCCCCTAATTCTGTGCAAAGCCTAGCGTGTGCGAGCTGGGAGGGGTGATCAAGACACAGGACAGTTGGAACTGTGTCTCCTGCTCCATGTCACCTCCTTTCTACCAAAAAGATGGCTGCCCCCATGACAAAGATGGCAGCCCCCATGAATCACAAACATTTGCCTGTTCTTTTAAAACGGGGTGGGTAAGAGATTATATTACCTATCTATTCTAATTAACATAACTAATGTAACTTAATGACAGTATGTTTGTTTAGGCTGAAGTTCCCCTTTAACTAGGAATACCTATTAGTTGCTGCCTTCTTTTCTTCCTTAACCATTTATGCCATTTGGACATGAACCTCACGTCCGCAACGACAGCTGCTACAGCCGCAGGGACGTGCTAGACATGTCCTTGCAGTTTGGGGTGCTTTGCAGGCAGTCGTGCGGGCAAATGCCTGTCATTGTGATGTTGCTGGTAGCAGGGGGGATTGGCTGCAGGGGACAAAAGTCCCCTGTGCCAATCCATACATATTCGCCCAAGAATAAACACTGTTTTCCTTCCGCCACCGATTTCCACCGCTGATCGTTAGATTTATGAATGGGGACAAAGTTCACATTCATTTATCTCCCCGCAGGCCACCGTGATCGCAGGCTTCCATTGAAGCCTGCGTCACTTCCCTAGTTACAACATAGCAACACATTGTTTCCTATGTAGCGTACTTATACGCTAATATGATTTGCTCAGTGGGGATATCTTGTGGCCAAATAGTAAAATTACACCTAAGGACTTTAGGGAATAAAAAAAAATTAAAATGTATGTCAAGAGGGCATATTAGTATAAATGTATGGGCTAAAATTTAGTGATGGATGTAAATGTAATGATCTTAAACGTTACCTCTGTGGTGGAAAGCAGCGCAGCTGCTTTCACACCTGATGTCACCTTTCTGGCCAAGCCATCCCGGGTGTCGCTTCCCCACTCAGCTGGGACAGGGATCTCTGTTGCAGCAGCTTGGGTCCACACGCCTGCACATGGAGCTAAAGGACCTTTATGGGCAGAGGAGACAGATCAGCTGACTTTGTGGTCAGCTGACTTCCACCTGTCAATCTTCCTTGCAGGTTGGTTCAGCCCCTCGGGTGTCTGTATTTAATCTGCTGTCAGTATTTAATCGTGGAGTTGTTACTCTGTCTTCGTCTGTCGTCGTGTACACTTGTGTGTCAGTACTCAGACCATAGTTAGATCCCAAAGTGTGCTAGAACCGGCCGGAGCTGGGGATCCACACTTAGCTAGATTCTGTTGATAGTTAAAGTACTAGTTTGATTGTGATTATCTGTTATGACCTGTTTTCCTGTCTGACCATTCTTCTGAAACTCTGATCTTGTACCTTGCTATTCTGATACTCTGTTGCCGAAACCCGGCTCACCTCTAGACTCCGCATCTGCCTCCTGATTCTGTACCTCAATATTTCTGATACCCTGTTGCCAAGACCTGCCTGTACTTTAGACTCCGCCTCTGCCTTCTGAATCTGTACTTTATCTGTCCGTATGTTTACGACCTGGCTTGCCTGACCGCGAGAACTGACCTTACTGTTAGAGGCAGTTCCCAGATCCGTTAGTGACACTACCTTTGGTGTCACTCACGCTCTGTCCTTCCTGCGCTCAGCCTGACTCCTCCCTCAGGGAAGTCTAGGCCTTTGGAAGGAATTAGTACTTGCGCAGTTCTCCTTGCTGCCCTGTACCTGCTCTTGAGGTGCAGCCCTCAAAACATCACAGTTGCACCAAACACTCGTTACTCAGGTATCCAGAGGTTAGCTTATATATCTGATTATCGGTGATACTGCAGATCACCAATAATCGGGTATATTCTGCATTCCCGGTGATACTGCAGTTCACCGGTAATCAGACCCTCTCTATGTTACACCAATCGTTACAGAACGCCAGACCTGTTAGTGACACCCTCTCTCTGGTGTCACTCACGTTCTGTCCTTCCCTCTCCCTGTCTGACCCCTCCCCGTGGAGAGTCCAGACTACGGAAGGTACTTGTTGCTGAGACTGCAGTAAGGTCTGAATCACCTGCTCCACAGGTGACCATTAGAGCTGTGTTATTTGTATCTCTTAGACTGCAGTAAGGTCTGAATCACCTGCTCCACAGGTGACCATTAGAGCCGTGTTATTTGTATCTCTGAGACTGCAGTAAGGTCTGAATCACCTGCTCCACAGGTGACTGTTAGAACCGTATTTATCTGTCTGTACCTTCCAGCCCCACTAGGGGGCCTTGTGTCTAGTCTGTTCTGTTGGTGTCCTGAGTGTTCCTTACCAACTCCTGTGGTAAGGTCCTGTAAAACCATTAGAGTTATGGTGGCACCAGACACACACTTACGCTCTGCTCTCGTTCTTGCTATACTGGTATTATTGGTGATTCTGCGGATCACACATAATCGAGTATAGCGTCTGTAATTTTGGTGGTTCCGCAGATCACCAATAATCAGTCATCTGAGTAGTGGCATTAATCGTCACAGTAAAACTGAAAAAATGTACCTTTATTTCTAAATAAAATGTTTTCTCCTTACATTATACTAGGGATATAATTTTAATGTTGCAATCACTGGCACAAATTGGCAAATAAAATGTGTGGATTTTAATTACGGTAGCATGTGGTATTTTAAAACTATAATGGCCAAAAACTGAGAAATAATGATTTTTTTTCCATTTTTTTCTTTATTATTCCCTTTAAAATGCATTTAGGATAAAATAATTCTTAACACAATGTACCACCCAAAGAAAGCCTAATTGGTGGTGGAAAAAACAAGGTATAGATCATTTCTTTGTGATAAATAGTGATAAAGTTATTGGGGAATGAAAGGGAGCCGCGCTGAAATGGGAAAATTCCTCTCATCCTTAAGGTGAAAAATACCTGTGGGCCCAAATACCCTACTCATCATACAGAACTCTACTTGAAACTCAATTGGCATGGAAAACAAAAATCAATAACTAATCCTATAATATCAACTACTGTAAAAAGGTTTGGAAAGATATGATCAAAACAAATGCTAACACTCCACTAGCTTCCAAATTGCCTATCCCATTAATGAATATCTCACAACTCATTAAAAAAGTATCAGTAGATAACTGGATTACACTAGGACTAGATACAGAAGACATATTATTTCAAAATTCAACACTCAAAACTTTTGATGAGCTAATCAATCAATATAACCTCCCTACATCAGATGCTTATAAATATAAACGAATACAAAAATATTTTCATACCCACCCAATAACACAGATATTGCTCCCTTCCCAAATAAGTCAATTATTATCCCCAGAAAACAGTCACCAAAAAGGTACCTCAATATTTTATAGAACATTTTTATCCCTTAGAGAAGGAATTCCCCAATGGCAACTTAAAAAATGGCAAGAATACTTTTTGCTGGACTTGGACCAGGAAGAATGGGAAAAAGCATTCAAATCTTTAAGGAAATCTACACATTGGACCTGATTCACAAAGTGGTGATAACTCAGTTATCACTCCTAAAAGACTTTAGGCGTGATAAGCTTTGCACCGCTGAGTTAGCACCGATTTGTGCTCTTTATCGAAAAGTCCCAACTAAACAAAACTTTGCGCGCAGGAATTTCGCGCGAGTTTCATTTTATCACGCCTAAACTGAGTTTAGGCATGATAAGGGGCTTTTCACAGGCGTGCAAACACTTTGCACCGCTTTGTGAATCAGGCCCATTGTGTATCCCATCATGAAAATCTAATTAAGACCATATGCAGATGGTATTTAACTCCTGAAAAGATCACCAAGTTTGACACCAAGGCTTCCCCGCTGTGCTGGAGAGACTGTAACCAGACAGGCTCTCTTGAACACATCCTTTGGGATTGTCCTAAAATTCCGGGTCTATGGAATAAAGTAGAAGATTTCCTAAAAAAGCTCCCAATAAGCTCTACACAGATTCCGTCTTACATGGCCCTTCTACACATCAAAACCATTGATATACCACTAAGAGAGAGAATGATATACAACCATGTGTTTTTGGCAACTAGGACTCTCATTACAGATCACTGGAAGTCCAAGTCTATTCCCAAGATTGAGGAAGTCCTCAAAAGAGTAGAGTTGAACTTACAGGCTGAAAAAACCTGGTCAATAAAAACAGGAAACCTTCAGATTGTTTTTGAAAAAAACAAGCTTATGGCCCTCTATGTACCGAAACAGTAAGATATCTGATCTTTATTAAGACATAATCCTCTCAGAGAGATATCTTTGACCTATATAGCTCTGCAAAATATACCACCTGTAATGGCTAAAATAATTCTCAGTAACTAATACACAATAAGTTGTTGTTTTGTTTATGTTATGTTATAGTATAAAAGGAAACTATTTATTGGGGTATTAGACTGACACTCAGACCCATATGCTATTGATTCTCAGGAATACAAAGGAACACTTGACTGAGAAGCTTAAATAAAGATGGATGCGACTCTTGGGAATTAAGCAGGGTGGTTTCAATCCCCCAATTCCCAGGAAGATCTGCTCCGATACAACAACACATACCCTTACAAGTGTATAATAGTCAAGTCCAAAAATATGTTCATTTATTATTCCTTTTGATGTATACTTAAAAAAGTCCTTCTTATTGTACCAACATAACTGTGACCAGCTTTATAGTTGGTATAGATAAATGCCATTAATGTTATCAATGTTCATTGTTCATTCAAAATGTAAACTTTATTGTGATACCTACATGATGCCTGTATAGGCTGTATTTTTTTTTTTAAAACCCTAATAAAAATTATTAAAACCTAAAAAAAGAATAAAAAAAAAATACCAGTGGGCTGAATTGGTTAAAATCTTGCGCACATGTATTATTAAAAAAAGTATTACAATCTAACTTTACTGAATTCAATTCTCAGAGGTGCACAATTTTTTTTTTTGTATTTGCTCTAATTTCTTTAATCCAGTAATACATTTATTTTATTTGTCCTTAGTGTTTTTTTCTGTTCTATCTTATACTAAATAAATGTGGGCAGTAAAATGTGTTTTGGAGTATCCCAGAGCAATATTTGCAATGTGGCCTGGTTTTTGATTGCCATAAGTTGTTAATATGTCTCCTGATTAATTAAATCCTCATCTTTAAGCTGGCTGATGCCTAGTCTTCAGGCTTTACCTTCTGGGTTTCTCATTTACCAGTTAATCAGAAGAATTACTGGTGCATGATCAAAACATTTTATATAACCAATTTTAATGTCCACGTCTTCAGATACCAGTTTTTGAGGAATCAAGAACTAATCTAGTCTTGAGCAAGAGCTATGTACTCTAGAACAGAAGGTAAAGTCTTTTACATTTATATTAAATATCCTCCAGACATTTGTTAAATAGTTACTTCTCAGGGACTTTGTAAATTTATTAAAGCAGGTATTTTAAGATACATATTGCCTTTGGAAGTATGTAACAAGGGATCCAAAGTGAAGTTCAAACCTCCTCCTATTATAACTTTCCCTTTAGCAAAGTTGTTTCACTAAGAACTTTCAGAGTAAAGTGTATCTGACCCTAGTTAGGCACACAACAAGCTGGTTTAATAGTCTACCATGGATCATGAGGAGTCTAGTGTTTATCTATATACAGTATATCATAGGCTAAGTGCCTTAATCTTCAAGCAAGAAGAAGAAGTAGCGCCCTGCCCCTAGGGCCAGTCCAAGCAAGAAGAAGGGGCCGGTCCAAGCAAGAAGAAGAAGTAGCGCCCTGCCCCCAGGGGCGGTCCTACACTTGCCGCAGAGCAGGAGGGGGTAGCAGGCAGGAAGGGGGTATTGGGCACAGTGGCGGGGAGGGGGATCGGACCCCCCCTCATCTGGGTCCCCCATCTGCGCTCCTTCTCTAGCTTAAGTTCAGCAGCAGCCGCCGCTATTAGTAAGAGGCAGTGGGTGGGGATGACTCACCACTTCCGCGTTCCAGCGTGCGTTCCACTGTCGTCACTTCCTGCAATGCCGTCCACTTACAACACAGTGGGCGGCATTGCAGGAAGTGACGACAGTGGAACGTACGCTGGAACGCGGAAGAGGTGAGTCATCCCCGCCCGCTGCCTCTTACTAATAGTGACGGCAGCTGCTGCTGAGCTTAAGCTAGAGGGGGAGTGCAGATGGGGGACCCAGGTGAGGGAGGGGGGGTCCGACCCCCTCCTCGCCGCTGTGCCCAATACCCCCTTTCTGCCCGCTACCCACTTATGTGGCGTACGCTACGCAATGGGTCCGCTAGTATTTATATATACAGTATAACCTCAACTAGTTTAATGATGCATGCATATCTTTATTTCCAAAGCAAGAGTTATAATGTTTACTGATAATTGTTTTTGTAATAAAGTAGAATCTATTCTTTTTCTAGAAAGCTTACAAAATACCCTACTTCTTTTAATACCCTTTATGGGTGTATCAGTTGCAATGCTGCTGTTGATTTGGGTGCTGTTTACTGCCTAAAGTTTAAAAAAAAATCAGTCATATAATATTAACAATATTTTACTATCAACTTCCCCAGTACCCAATTCTAACTCTAACCCTCCCTCCTAATGCCTAACACTAACCCTCCTCCTTATGCACAACACTAACCCCCTCCTAATTTCTATCACTACCCCCGAATTGTGGCACCCAAACCAACGCTAATACGGTACATACTGTATAGTAGCCAGTTGGCTGTTCATAGATAAACATGTTAATGATCTGCTACTGTTTAGCAATCTGCTATCTAAAGTAGTAGCCAAGTAGCCTAGCCTAACCCGAATTTGCCAGCCAAATTATTAACTGATCAGCTAAGAGTACCCAAAACCCTTTGCCAAATTAGTAGTCAATCGGCTACTGGAAGACAATCAGCTAGCAAATTGGGCGCCCAACTCCACACCTTGGTGCCATATTATAACTACCACTTTGATATTCCCTTATTGGCTCCTTTCACATTAATTGTTTAAAATCTTAAAACATACATTTTAATTAAACCTCTTTAATAAAAACTGTATTTTTAATAATATACCCATTCTGGGACCGACAAGTTCCTGCCAGTAAAGTACTGGGTTACTTTTTACTTGAATAAGGTGGCTGCTATTAATTGTATTTCTTCTACTTGAGCAATTTGAAATGGTGATGGGAAATTTTGCAACTCATCTCATCTACCACTCCCACTTTCATTCATCTTTTACCAATCAGCTTGAAATCTTCACGTTGCCCAACCAATGAACATAAGACAGAATTCCAATCATCCACTTTAGGGCGAGCTGTAAAGCTGCTTATAGACTATACAATTGTGTTTTCAGCACAATCACAGGTTGATCAACCTGTGATTAGGTCCTACTTGTCCTCCTGGTTTGCATATGCTTGTTTTTTGACCCCTTCTGCATACAATTTTTTATATTGTTATATATTGCAATTAGCCTTTCTTTTATGAGATGGTGCCAGTGCCTAGTTCATTTGTCTCTCTTTACATATCTGATACTGCAATGAACATCATGAGAACCTTAATATTTGTTCTCATGATGTCAATCATAATGTCAATCATGGTGCCTCTGCCAATGGAAAACACATTGGGCCTGATGCTATTCCAGGTGATAAGTAGCTTGCAGATGCGAGCTACTTATCACCTTGCCATCGCACGAGGATTACCGGCAAATCCTATTGCCAGTTTCACTCGTGCGATGGCCGATCGTTAGGGAGCATTACTCAGGCGAAAGCCTGAGCGATGCTTCCTATTACTGGGTGATGGGGAACGAGGTTTACCCTGTGGTGCTGTCCATCAGCATCACGGCCTCGCTCCCCACACATGTGCACAACCCGCCGAACATCCGTCGCCATCTTCCGCCGCTGCATCTGGGGGTCTCCTTTAATAAGGAGACCCCCAGAGCTCCCCGCCGGCCGCCGCTCATCTCCGCAACCCTCCACAAAGTTGCAAAGCTACAAATTGGACCAATGAAAATGTCTCAGCCTGTGAACCAATAGGGAGCCCCGGCGGCTGATTCAAAGATGCTTTGCCGGGACTCTGTTCTTAGTGACTGTAATTACAGTAACTCGTACACTGTAATTACACAGCGGGGACTTGCGGCGAGATGCGGCGGCCAGCGGGTGTAAAGCGGCGGTAAGGAATTTAAGCAATTTGTAGCTTTGCAACTTTGTGGAGGGTTGCGGAGACGAGCGGCGGCTGGCGGGGAGCTCTGGGGGTCTCCTTATTAAAGGAGACCCCCAGATGCAGCGGCGATGTCATGCGTTAGCATGTTTAGATCGTCTTTTTGCAGGTCTAAGCTAACGCTCATGTCTGCCGGGAAGCATCGCTTCCCGGAGGCATGCAAAGTGTAATAGGATAGGGTGTAAGGAACTTGCTGGGCGATAATATCACCCAAGCGAGTTCTTTTAGCACCCTTCCTAGGGCTAAATGCAATTGAATCAGGCGACTTTATAGTCGCCTGATTATCGGACTCACCAGTGTTTAACACTGGCGAGTCTGACAATTGCATCAGGCCCATTTTTGCTTAATTTAACACTTTGTCTAATTGAATGTCTAGTTGGGAAAACATTGTATAGTGTATTGCCAGCTTAAAAGTGCACCTTCTTATTCAACACCAACCCATCTCCCTTAGTGATGCTCGTAATCAGCAAAATTACGATTTTGCTAAATTTCCCGTAAATGTTTGCAATTACGCCTACGCGTAATTACGATTTGCAAACTGAATTGGTTTCATAGTCATTCATAACTTTGCGTAATTTTGTGCTGACTTTGGAGGTTAATAGCAAAACCCTCATACATGCTATTGACACAAAAATTGCTAACTATGTTAAAGGGAGTAGTGGGTACAACAGAAAATAATATTTTTCCAAAAAGACCATATAGTTTTTGAGAAAATCGATTTTAAAAATGCAAAGAACTTTAAATGCAAAAAACTTTTTAAAAAATGACCGTTTAAAAACCACTTTTCTTTGCATTTTAAATTGATTTTATCAAAAACTACAATGTTTTTTTGAAAAAAAAAATTCTGCCATGTACCTAATATTCTCCTTAACATATGTCCCAATTTTGGTAGCAATAGCATGTATAGAGGCTTTGCTATTAACCACTAAAGTCGGCACAAAATTTCACAAAATTGCGTGAAAATTACGCAAAATTATGAAAGACTACTATTACATACAAAATCAATTAAAATTTGCCCCGAAATTTTGCATTACGATTACGATGATTAAATGCGAATTTCGGCCCACCACTTCCCCCTTATTCGCAAAACACATAGAGCAGTTTGAACTGCTCTATGTATTTTGTGAATAAGGTTTGTTTCCTCATCAACATTTTGATGTTCCTTTTTTTTTTCTTTTTATAGGTGGGAGAGGATCAGGCTTTTATGTACCGTCTTTTTTTTGGTAAGTATGGCACCCTGTAGGCCATCTGAGACAGCGATCTGCTCATATATTGGTATTGTTTGAATGGGTGATCTGACTGCGAGGTGCCTTTATTTTATCTTTTCATTGAATTTTTGGTGTGCTTGAGCCTGTTCCTCTCTTTGTTTACTTCCACTGGTCGATTGACCAATAGGCTTAGGGGGTGTAATAATGCTTTGGTGAATTTGCCCCACCTTGCTATTCAATTGGCCAATAGAGCGAGGTGTGTGGCTCTGGGGGAGTGCTTCATATATTAATGAGAAGTTCCCCATCAGGTTCTCCATTTCGTAGGCCTTGATGCAATTGGTTGGTGGGCGAGGACTTTTACTATATAAATGTGTGTTGTGTGAACTGATTTTATTATGCTGAGTGGCTTGTAAAAGGGCATGTAACCCAAAATAGGGGGCTGTAGCTGCTACACAGCATTTTATGGATCTTCAATAAAGCTGATTTTTACTTGGATGTGGTGCAGAACATTATCTTCAAACAAGACTCATCTTCACCCTGTTGATACAAGGGGTTGGCTCTCACACACCGATAGAGGATTGCCGAGGTGCTGTTCCATCTTCCTTGGCTCTGCACATCTATGCAGCTGGTCTTAGGGAGCACTGCCATCTTCTCATTTTGTACGAAAATGTAGGTCTACTTATGGATAGCTGCATTCATGTGTATCAGTTTGCTTTCAATTGTATCTAGTTTTAGGGTTTAGTGCATAGTTTGCACCTGTTTAGGTCTGTATTTAAGTCTCTGGGGGGCATTGCACCCCTTTGTTGGTAATCATTTCAGTTGCAGCTTGAATAGGAGTGCTCCCAATTTCTTTGATGACTGATGTAACACTGGTTAATTGATGGTCTGGGGAAAGAGATCCAGGGAGAGACACACAGACCTCTAAAGGCTAGACAATGGCACTTTCACTGCCATTAGGTATCGGGATGACATCCTTAGACCCATTGTCAGAACCCATGGAAAGTGCCCTGGTTATAAGGTCTTAAAAGCGTTCAACCAGATCTCCACTACTATCAACACCACATCCTTGATCCACAGTAATCACTTCTTCTCCCTATGTCAGTTGCTCCCAATAAAATGCAATATAAAACCAAAAACACACGCTTAAGCGTATACCGTTTAAAAAACTGACATTTATTGCACATCCATATCAATTAACAAGCTTTAATGCAGTTCTTAATACTCACTTCCGGGTCCTTACGACAGGGACCCATGAAGTATCTTGCTCATCAATCTAATTTCCTCTGGAGTACCGTCACCTTCCATGGGCCCGACTGGTTTCGCTTCCGCGTCATCAGGGGCTTGCAAGTTTTTGGTTTTATATTGCATTATATTGGTAGCAACTGACATAGGGAGAAGAAGTGATTACTGTGGATCAAGGACGTGGTGGTGATCGTAGTGGAGATTTTGTTGAACGCTTTTAAGACCTTATAACTTGGGTCTTTGTGCAATCCGGTAAGCCTGCACTTTGTGGGGTGTTTGGTGATGGAGTTGTATAAGTGGATTGTCCTGTAGCGCTGAGGTGACTTGAAGAGTTTTGCTATAGAAGTCTATCTGAGGACCTTTTGCCTGTGGCAGCTGTTTGGACAATTAGAACCTCTCTGGCGCAGATATATAAATGCGTCTAAGTTGGAAAGTGCCCTGGGCTCCTACTAGTGCATGACAATGCCTGGACTCATGTAGCAAAAGCATGGTATGCAGTCAGTTTATGGAAGAGGAAGGAACCTCCGATTTTAGGTTCGCGAACTTCCGCAAAAGTTCGGTTCGCACGAACTTTCACGAACCGCAGTAGACTTCAATGGGGAGGCGAACTTTGAAAACTAGAAACACTTATGCTGGCCACAAAAGTGATGGAAAAGATGTTTCAAGGGGTCTATCATCTGAGTTTTTGCATGGATGAGTGGGATAGATGCGCAAAATCTGGATTTGACGCAAAGCAGCGTTTTAAGGGTTGAAATCACATTGAATGCTAAATTGCAGGCCTAAAGTACTTTAAAACATCTTGCATGTGTATACATCAATCAGGGAGTGTAATTAGAGTACTGTTTCACACTGACAGACCAAACTCACTGTGTAACGCACCGCAAACAGCTGTTTGTGTCGTGACGGCCGTGCTGGACTGGCGCGCACCATGACAAGAGTGCAAGTGATGGCGGTTTTCCAGCCCATATAGTCGCCGGGCTGAGGTAGCTGAATGACAGAACAGTGACTGTCCAGCTGATCATATTTGGTCTGTCCACAATAAAGCAACGACCTTATTATCGTGGGTGTCCCCCCCCCCCCGTCGGTCATTGCTTCATTGTGATATGCAAGCCCCTTCACTGCGGCAAGGTAATAATCACAAAGGGGAATTGGCACATGTACATGCCTTTTGTTTTGTTGTTGCAGCTGCAGTGCAGCCAGAAAAATTAGGCAGGCATGTACACGCACACGTGGCCTTAAAAATTCAGAAATCCACCTGGACCCTGTTGGTGGTGGCGGAGCAGACAGTCAACCGGCCTGCGGGCAGATATGCTGTGTGGGGAGCGACTTAGTCTTGGGGCAGGCAGTCACACGGCGTGCAGGCAGAGATGCTGTGTGTGGGGACTGACTTAGTCTTCGGGGAGGCCTGAGCGTGCTTTGCAGACCAGGCATCCGTGGTCAGATAGACCATTGACCCAACGCTGTGTGCCAGAGATGTCACCACTTGCCTTTCAACATCCCGGTACGGTTTAGGTATCGCCTTTTTTGAGAAAAAATTGCGGCCTGGTATCTTCCACTGCGGTGTGTGGCTTTGCTTTTGTGTGCTGCTTTTCCTCAGGTGGTCATCCCATTGCAGTTTGTGCTTTGTAATCATGTGCCTTCGTAAGGAAGTTGTCCCTAGGCAAGTCTTGGCCTTTCCACGGCTCAATTTTTGGTGGCAGAGAGTACAGATGGCATTGCTCTCATCTGAGGCAGACACACAAAAAAATTTCCACACCATTAAGCCCTGGGGTGATGGCACTTTGGTGGTGGCGGCCGACTGAGTGTTAAGTGGGGTGCCAGAATCAGAGCAGGAGGAGGAAGATATGTCACGCTTCCATGCGGAAGCTAAAAAAGATGAGGTGTTCTGTGTTAAATAGTCAACTACATCCTGACAATATTGGGGGTTGAGGGCACGTGCCTTCTTCTGAACACTGTACTTTGGTCGAGAGCCGCACAAAATCGCGACAGCGCGACCTCGAACAGACCTGCCAGGTGGCCTGCCTCTGCCTTTTGTTTTGTCCATATTGGGGGGGATGAAGTGCATGGTATGCACTGACTTGACTAATACAATGTGCAGTCACACAGGTGCAGTTAACAGGTATGCACGGAGTGGTATATGACAATGCATGTACTCACGTAGGTAGGTAGGTGCACTGAACACAACAGGTAGGTATATGCAGTGATGGGTATTACAATGTGCACCTGTCACACACAGACAGGTACCGGACGGGCACAGTGACACTGTGTGCGCTCACGTAGGTAGGTGGGTGCACTGAAGTGAACAACAGGTAGGTATATGCAGTGATGGGTATTACAATGTGCACCTGTCACACACACAGGTAGTCACTGAATGTGCTGGGCCTGGCAGTGGCACACACAGTAGGAATTACCAAGGCTGTCTATGCAACACACGTGTCTGTGGGACACACACACACACACACACACGAAAAAAAGATCACAAGAACAAGATTAGCTCTCAAAAGAGCTGTTGAGGGGTGCTTTTTTAGCAATAAGAATCAGCAAGGAGCAAGCTAAGAAGCCTACAAGGGCCTAACTAAGCTTTCCCTATAGGTCTCTGCACAGAAGCTCTCCCTTCTCTAATTACTGCAGGCACACGAGTGAGTCCAATGCCTGACGCTGCCTGCCTTTTATAAGGGGGGTGGGGCTCCAGGAGGCAGTGTAGCCTGATTGTCTACAATGTGCCTGCTGACTGTGATGTAGAGGGTCAAACTTGACCCTAATGATGCACTATGGGGCTGAAACGAACTTCTGGAAAGCGAACCACCGAAGTTCGCTGGGAACCGTTTGGGCCATCTCTAGAGTTGATACCATTAACTGGCCCCCATGCTTGCCTGAACTAGATCCAGTAGTACACCTCTGGGACATTATGTCTCAGTCTAACTTCTAACTGATGCCACCATTTTGCTCCCCACACTGTCCAGCAGTTCAGTGCTGTCCTGGTCCAGATCTGAAGGCGATCCCAGGACACCATCCTTTGTCTCATCAGGCGCATCCCCTGATGTTGTCATGCATTCATAAAAGCTTATGGGGCAATAAAAAATAATGATTAGGATTTTAATATTGCTGCAATGAAATTTAGGCAAAATGGTCTAGCCTGCTGCATCATTTTTTTTCACTTCAATTTTAGGAGTGTCTTTAAATTTAGCCCCCCTAGTTTGATAATTTTAGCTTCCCTCAAACAATGTGACTTACTTTCATTCCAGATTATATAGATGTTCGGTATAGATATCCAGCATGTTTTTTTTTCACATTATGATCCGATGTGTTTGCAAAGTACTCCCATAATTTTTTAGACCTGTAGTATAGTACATATTTTAACTATAAAATAGAGAAGGATGTATTTATTCATTTTTTGGTCTGTTTTAGCAATAGTACTGTACAATGTTACCTACAACTGTACATCATAATGATATAGGATTTCCACTGCAGACAAACCTCCTGCAATTGGGAGTGCAGTGGTGGCACTCTTCAACTAAGATAGAAGACTCCAAGGAATTATCTGTGGGATCATTAATTCTCTGAGAAATGTTATTAAAGGATTCATTCGAGGGTAATTGTTATTGTTAAAATGTTTCACTGTATGTTATTTACTCTTAACTCTTCATGGAAATGCGTGCTACTCTACCCGCATACTTATACATTGTGGAACTGGGAAGAGGGGCTGGGAATGCTGGGCCTGTTATTAAAGATCATGTTTAGATACTACCATAAACATAAAACTTCTTTACCCTATAATGACTATTTATCCATGCCTCCTTCTGGGAACTTAATGGATAACAATTACATCCTGTTACTTTGATGATATGAGTAGAAAGAAAATGAAAAGTTTGAATATGAACTCACTCACTCAATGTGCTAATGTGCTATATTTATTCTTTCAATGGAAGATCTACATAGGGTCTGCAGCATATCCTACAGCTTCTCTATCAACAGCACCTCTATGTTATGATGATTGGTGGGTTTCAGGGAGCACTGTCTGGAGTGGAACTGGTGATATATTTACTTTAAAGACCTCCCCCCCCCCCCGAAAAATATATATATACTGAAGTATGTTAAAGAGACTCTGAAGTCTCCTAAAATACAGCTTTTTATTGCAAAAAAGCTCTTAAGCATGTTTTCCTTAACTAAAACGCTGCATCCCCGCAGCGGAAATCTAACTGAATCCCCCCAAACTCCCCGGGGCACACTGCAGGGAGCGCTTCCGTGAGAGGCAGAGCTTTCAGTTGCAGCTCTGCCTCTCCATGCGTCTATTAGTGTGTATCTCTGACTCCACCCGCCCCTCTCAGTCTTCCTTCACTGAGAGGGGCAGGGGAGAGGTGGAGATACGCGCTGATAGACGCGTGTAGAGGCAGAGCTGCAGCTGAAAGCTCTGCCTCTCACGAAAGAGCACAGGGCAGAAAAATCCACGACCAAGAAAGTCGTCGAGAGGAGTTTGGGGGGGATTTAGTTAGATTTCTGCCGTGGGGATGCTGCGTTTTAGTTAGGGCAAACATGCTTAAGAGCTTTTTAAATAAAAACATTATTTTAAGGAGGCTTCAGAGTCTCTTTAATATGAAGTACTGTACTGCGCCTGCGCGAGCGGCGCTGTCAATCACCGCCATGTGGGCCGGAGCAGACTGCGCAGGCGCAGAACTACTGCGCCCGCACAGTCCGCTCCGGCCCATGTGACGGTGATTGACAACGCCGCTCGCGCAGGTGCTGTACAGGCCGAACCTGGAGGTCGCCCTGACGTCATCGCCGGGGACCGGGACGGAGCTGCGCCAAACGACTGCGGGGAGAGCTGCGGCGAGGGACGTGCTGGGATCTTGGGGCTGGAGGAAGCCCCCGGTAAGTAGCACTTATTTTATTAGAATTTCCCTGATGACTCCTTTAAAGTTAAAATAACTTTCAAACATTTTACTACTGAAAAAAAGTTTTTTTTTTAGTTGCTTGCTGAGGGTTTAAAAGGCGTTTTATGAGGTGTGAATATATCATCTTGGAGAAAACTCAGGAGAAAAAGTGAATTGCATATGGGCATATTTTTTAAACTTATTTCATAGTTTAAATAAAGTGAGTCATTTTATAATGTTACTAGTCTCAAAGCCTGTTTCATAATGGGTGCTAGGCAACTGGCCACAGCCCTGTAATGCACCCACGGCTTTAATTCCCTGCAACCTTCCACGCACGAGCTCAAGACCACAATCACTGTCCGAAGACTGTCCATGGCCACGTAACACGCATGCACGCCAGGCAGTTGGGTCACAGGCGGATGCAAGGAGATTATTATATAGGATAAATGCTGACAACAACCCTCTCAAAATCTGAACCGCACTAAACCCAACATAGCAAGGATAAAAGATTAAAAATACATTGTCCCATTTTGCATGCTCAATTATTTTAATGTTCTGGCGTTTTTTCACATCACTATCTATTAATATAGCCGTGCCAAACCATTCTATAAACTTGCTGAGCTGTTACAGCATACGTTCCTTTGTGAGATTTAATCATAAAGATTATTATTAATGTGTCTACAAAGAACATTTTCATGAGTACTGTACGATGCATTTTATTGAACTGTTGAACCAATTTTGTCCTGAATACATTGACATTCCAGTGCAGATCTTTTAACTGTTGTTTTAGATAGAAATATGTGAATGTCCTTTGAAAACTGACTATACATTTGAAAGAATGATGTCTATAACAAGTCACATCTAATTTCAATCAGGTTTATCATCTTAGTGATTTACTATATGCCAGCTAGAACTGGAACCCATCCTGACAAAGGGGAGTTGAAACAGGAGACTTTCAGTTCATAATGGAATCATTAAATGAGATGGTAGAAATATTCCATACTGATTTGTTACACACTGTAGGGTATATTCAAAAAACAGTGGTAAAGTACTGGTACTTATGCAAGTTACGTAGCACACATTGCACGAATAGCGTAACCCCTGTTATATACACAATGCGCAGGTTAGTCCCTGAACATGGCAATTTTACAGCTGTTTGCTAAATATGCCCCAAGTCACATATAAAAAATGTGCATAAAATTAACAGTTTTGCATAGCTTTCCTAGTATGAAAAATATGCAGTCTCATAAGTAGTGGGAATAACAAAAATAAATAATTTTTACACATTGTGCCACCACCCATACCGAAAATTGCATTCACATAAAAGCTCAATTTCTTTGAATGCAAATTCTGGTTCTATTCAATAGGGATGGTCAGAAATTCAGATTTCCGATTCCACAGAAATTCAAATTTCCGCCAATGCCGATTACAGATTCGGTGGATTTCCAATCGGTTTCCAATTTCCAAGTTCAGATTTCTGAGTAGTGTTTTTTTGGGTCATATCTTGCATTCTCTGATTGGTCAAATATTTCCGAGTTGACTATGCATTCTCTGATTGGTCCAATGTTTCCGAGTTCTGTGATTGGGCTAAAATTACCGAATTGTGGTAATGCAATATTTCCACAGAAATACGATTTCTGAGTTCAGATTTTCAATTTCCGAGTAGTGTTTTTATGGTCATTTTTTGCATGCTCTGTTTTAGGAAAGCAAACTTTTGTTTTTCTTAACATCTTAGTAAGGGAGCTTTTAGGACCATTGTAGTCCCTTACACACTCCGATGAGTTCTGGGTCACCATGAGCTTGCTGGTTAGTTTGTGCCTCTCGAATTTACAAGCCCTACTCCATAGAGCCAAATTAATCCATGCCATGCACTGATGAGGACCAAACAATCCGAAACAGTCTGTATGCATGTTGGATTATTATGGCTCTGTACAAATTAACAAGCTGACACATTATTGCATTCCAGCGGTTCTGGAGGTGTGTTTAGCTTCTAAGGCTACAATGGTTAATTTGCATATATTCAGCAGTGTTGCTCTGGGAGACATCTCAAGCTCACTCCAACCTGAATTATCGCAAATTCTTTCTGTTTTAGGAAAGCAAACTTTTGTTTTTCTTAACATCTTAGTAAAGGGGCTTTTAGGACCATTGTAGTCGCTTACACACTCCAATGAGTTCTGGGTCACCATGAGCTTGTTGGTTAGTCTGTGCCTCTCGGATTTACAAGCCCTACTCCATAGAGCCAAATTAATCCATGCCATGCACTGATGAGGATCAAACAATATGAAACAGTCTGTATGCATGTTGGATTATTGTGGCTCTGTACAAATTAACAAGCTGACACATCATTGCATTCCAGCGGTTCTGGAGGTGTGTTTAGCTTCTAAGGGTACAATGGTTAATTTGCATATATTCAGCAGTGTTGCTCTGGGAGACATCTCAAGCTCACTCCAACCTGAATTATCGCAAATTCTTTCTGTTTTAGGAAAGCAAACTTTTGTTTTTCTTTGCATGCTCTGATTGGCCAAATACTTCCGAGTTGTTTCTGCATTCTCTGATTGGTCCATTGCTTCCGAGTTCTCTGACTGGGCTGAAATTATCGAATTGCAGTAATGCAGTAGTTCCGCAGAAATCCGATTTCCGAGTTCCATTTTCTGATTTCTGAGTTTCAATTGGAAATTCAAATTTCCCATCGGAAATTTCAATTTCTCAAAATCGGAATGAGCAGCTCTACTATTCAAATCAGAATTGCATTTTAACATAACTTTTTATAAGAAGGGTTATGAGTACAACTTGAGCTTAGATGTATAATTAGAACTGCTTGTCAATTTGTTAACCTTGTATGCTATCAAATTTTTTACAAAGTGATTAACCTCATCCATTGTTTCCACGTTTGCGGGACAAAATAGTCCCGCTTCTGCCATTTACGTGGACGCTCTATTGATGCGTCCAATAGTCCTGCTTCCTCATTTACAAGGACGCTCTATTGATGTGCCCGGCGGATTGATCTAATCCTCAGCGCATCTCCCAGATCTCCTATTGGACTGCTTAAATGCCCATCATGTAGGCGAAGAGTGAGTGAGTGCACGACAAGTGTGGAGAAGACGAGTCTGGGCCAGGGAAGTGATGACAAGTTAAGAAAAGCAGCATGGAGAAGAAGAAGACTGAGGCAGTGACAGACGGTGAGTATATTGCCCCTTCTCCTGCTGAGTACCAAACAGCACCAAGCCCTGGGGACCGTGGACAGTATATTTTTAGAGGGGGAGATAGCCGGGCATGTGCTGTGTTGGGGGAGTGGGGGCAGTCACTGCAGTCCATTCACCTGCAGCCCATTCTCATTTCCAGCCAGGATGTGGCCTACCTAC